>NC_069500.1:41659215-41959215 GCF_027579735.1 Bombina bombina | reverse complement strand
TAGAAAATGTGTGTTTTTGTGTTAGGTTTTTTTATTCTGATTTCTGTTTTTGCATAACATTTTTGTGTGTATATATATATATATTATAACAGTTGTGTTGATTTTGTAAACAATATAAACTTTTTTTTAAATTTTCAGTTGTGTCTGTGTTTCATTTTGCCACCTTTTCCCTAGCGAATTTCTTACATTTCTAAACGGTTTTATACTGGGTTTTTGATATCAGTATCTGCATATTATTCTTTACAGAAGTGACTATTACATGCAGTTATATGAAAATTGGTGTATACTGTCCCTTTAAAGGGACATTCAAATGGTCCCTAGGCGAGTACTATGAGATCCTTAGAATACAACTATGAGTAAGGTAATAGCTACTCTGCTGCTGTAAGCTCTTTGTATTTTTTTTATGAATCTTGTGCTTTTTCTTTTGTCTTTCTCATTGTATGTCACATGTAATGTATCAGTTGTAAATGGAGGAGGTTTGTGGTTTAATAAAAAATATTTTATCTAAAGGGACATTCAATGCCAAAATTGTTATTGTTTAAAAGGATAGATAATGCACTAATTGGCTAAAATGCAAGTCAATAGATAAATAAATAGCCATGTGATATTTTTAAACAATAACAATTTTGGAGTTGACTGTCCCTTTAAAGTTAATGACTTGTAACTGGACTGTCTTGATTTGAGACTTGAATGCAAAGACTGGAGACTTACAAAACAACAAATTGGTCTCACCTCTGATAAAATGTTGTATTTAATGTCCCTTTAAGCAATCATTGCAAGTTACTACTTCCAGAACCCTTTGCAGTTATTTTTGTAACACATCAATACCAGACATTTGGGCAAAACACAGGGTCTTATGGTCTTACCTGCCGTTCCTGCTGATTGTGCCAGTGCTGAGATAAATAATTGTCAGCAGTTGGGACAGGCATTTTAGATTTTGCACCTCCTGTTTTCATACTCCGAGGCTTGGGTGCTGGTCTTATGTTGCCTTTTTTAGAGAGCCCTATAGATTTACAAAAACAAGCCAATTATACATGTGTTATTCCATCATTTTACTTACATACCGAACATAACCAGGGAAAAACAAACAATTGAATATGTATAGCAGAATAAGGAGACTAAAGGTACAACTGTGTTTCTCTGAAGGAATCTTTAATTATTCATAAGAATTAAATACTTCACAACTAATTAGTATTACTTTAAACTCCTTTCCACTTATAGGACGCTCCATGCAGTCCTGACCGCGCTGGGCTTTAGGGCAGTTAGGACGGTAGGTAACGTCCTAGCCGTTTGGCTGTACTGATGCCATAACAGCTTCCTATATGGGATTACGGGCTGGAGGGCGTGCCTAACGTCATAGGCACTCCCCCGACCTAATCCCATAATTGAAATTAAATGTTTTACTTATTTGTTTACATCAGAACTTTGTTCCAACGTAACAAGTATTGTCATGAAAGGGTTAAAGCCTGAATACAATATTCATCTCTCTTTATAAACAAAAGAAGAAAGAAAAAGTAAAATCCTAGCAGATTTTGTTTTGAAAGGCAAATTCAACTACCAGTAATTATTAAAAAAAAAAATGTATGTATTCCAAAATGCTTAAAAATAACACTCTAGTGGAAAAATAAAATGCTCTGTTTTATCACAGAATGTCATTTTTAATCATATTCCCTTATTTTAAAGGGACAGTCTAGGCCAAAATAAACTTTCATGATTCAGATAGAGCATGTAATTTTAAACAATTTTCCAATTTACTTTTATCACCAATTTTGATTTGTTCTCTTGGTATTCTTAGTTGAAAGCTTAACCTAGGAGGTTCATATGCTAATTTCTTAGACCTTGAAGCCCACCTCTTTCAGATTGCATTTTAACAGTTTTTCACCACTAGAGGGTGTTAGTTCACGTATTTCATATAGATAACACTGTGCTCGTGCACGTGAAGTAATCTGGGAGAAGGCACTGATTGGCTAGACTGCAAGTCTGTCAAAAGAACTGAAAAAAGGGGCAGTTTGCAGATGCTTAGATACAAGATAATCACAGAGGTTAAAAGTGTTGGTTGTGCAAAACTGGGAAATGGGTAATAAAGGGATGATCTATCTTTTAAAACAATAAAAATTCTGGTGTAGACTGTCCCTTTAATGTGCTTACCTCCTTCAAAGGGGTTAAAACCACAATTAACACTGCATTCCAACAACACCTGGTAGAGCTGAGGATACAAACTGTGATTGGAGAATATGTATGCATGTCAGAAAGACTTTTCAGCTGTATTCTCACCTGCAGCGCCACAGGAAAACAGCTACGCTTACCAATGCAGCTGTGGGGTCCGTGCAGTGCTGGCTGACTCATGCTTACTAACCTTTGTAGCAGAGTTCGGGGTCATAATATTTTTTTTTTTAAAAAGAAGACATGCTCTAATTGTTAGATAAACACTAAAGGAATAGCGTGATCCAGCAAAAAAAAATTGCCTGTGGCGATCTTCAGCGCTAACACGCTATCGGTGGAAGCAAAGAGCGAGTGGGTAGAGAAACACACCTGATCAGGCATGCTACTGCATCCCCGAATACAAGATCCCTGCACTCCGGATACAACAGATACAGAACAGCGTGAATAAAAAGTACAAAACTTTATTTAAAAAAAAGTTTAAAAACAGGATACCCGTTACCTTTGGTTTTATTTTGGTACCCACATGTTCCTGCCGTTAGGATGTTGCATTACGTACTAATTGCGCTGGGCTTTAGAGTCGTTAGGACGGCATGGAACGTCCTAACCCTATGGCTGTCCTGAAGCAATAGAAGCTTGGTAAATGTGATCACGGGCTGGAGGACTTTTTTTAAACTAAGTTTTGTACTTTTTATACACACGATTTTAATTATTAAGAGCATGTCATTTTAAGACCCTGCAGAGATAGTTACATTGCTAACTCATGCAATGGGCACTCCTTATTGGATCAGCAGTGGTTTCTGCTCAAGACCAGCAATATTCTGTAGGTTTCCAGCAGTACTTTTACTGTGTGTTTAACCCCTTTGCAGGGGTTAAACAGAAAATACTGCAGGGTTGATAGTTTTAAAATTACGAATTAGAGCATTAAAGAATTAGAGCATGTCATTTATTAACTATTATAGCCCTTTTAAAGGATACTAAACCTAATTTTTTTTCTTTTATGATTCGGATAGAGCAGCAATTTTAATCAACTTTCTAATTTACTCCTATTGTCAATTGTTCTTCTTTCTCTTGGTATCTTTATTTGAAAAAGCAGGAATGAAAGCTTAGGAGCCAGACCATTTTTGGTTCAGAACCCTGGATAATGCTTGCTTATTGGTAGCTACATTTAGTCATTTCTCCATGATGATTGACAAGCCTTGCCCTTGTGATATTGGTTGCATTTGAGCATGGGGCAAGGCTGCACAAGTAATTGCTTGAGCAATGTTAAATGGGGCAGCTACCATTAAGGGAGAACAAGTTCCCTAGGTAGGTTCCTCGGTCATCTGCTTTTTGTAAATAGGGCCTTTCATAAGGTTGAACTCATAGTGTAATAAATACATTTGTCTAAAATTAAAGAAACATCGCATTTTATTGTTATGCAATGTCCCTTTAAATATAAGTTAAAAAACAGCTTACTGGTACATACCTGGGACGTACACTACCTGCTGATCTTCATCAGAAGCTGCATACAAGGTTAAGAAAAAGTCTGCTTCTTTAAAGTAAATTTCAAGTAATCGTCTATATTAAGATTGTGTATTATTTATATATATATATATATATATATATATATATATATATATATATATATATATATATATATATATATATATACACACACACACACACAAAGGCATACACACACACACACACATATATATATATATATATATATATATATATATATATATATATATATATATATATATATATATACACACACACACAACTGACAGTGAGAAGAATAAAAGCATTAATAGTCTTACATTTATTTCTGCTTTGTGAATAATCACTACTTACAAGGGCTCAGTCACAGTTTTAAATATGGTTAGGATAAGCCAAATTTTAAGTATAATGAATGACATTTTTATATGTACAGAGAATATTTATTATTTAGATGCCAAGTACATCTAGCGGTGCCTGATGTCTGTCACTCACACCCAGTACAGCTAGCAGTGTCTGATGTCTGTAGCCGTCACTCACACCCAGTACAGCTAGCGGTGCCCGATGTCTGTAGCCGTCACTCACACCCAGTACAGCTAGCGGTGCCTAAGGTCTGTATCTGTCACTCACACCCAGTACAGCTAGCGGTGCCCGATATCTGTATCTGTCACTCACACCCAGTACAGCTAGCGGTGCCTAATGTCTGTGTCCATCACTCACACCCAGTACAGCTAGCAGTGCATGATGTCTGTATCTGTCACTCACACCCAGTACAGCTAGCAGTGCCTGATGTCTGTATCTGTCACTCACACCCAGTACAGCTAGCAGTGCCTAATGTCTGTGTCCATCACTCACACCCAGTACAGCTAGCGGTGCCTGATGTCTGTATCTGTCACTCACACCCAGTACAGCTAGCGGTGCCTGATGTCTGTATCTGTCACTCACACCCAGTACAACTAGCGGTGCCTAAGGACTGTATCTGTCCCTCACACCTAGCACAACTACAAGTGTCTGATGTGAGTGAGTGTCACTCAAACCCAGTGAGTGTGTGTCACTCAAACCCAGAACAGATACAAGTGTCTGATGTCAGTGAGTGTCACTCAAACCTAGCACAGCTACAAGTGTCTGATGTCAATGAGTGTCACTCAAACACAACACAACTACAAGAGTATGTCAGTCAATTTCTGCGTGTGTTTCACTCAAATTCAGCACAGCTACAAGTGTCTGATGTCAGTGAGTGTGTGTCACTCAATCCCGGCACAGCTACAAGTGTCTGATGTCAGTGAGTGTGTCACTCAAACCCGGCACAGCTACAAGTGTCTGATGTCAGTGAGTGTGTGTCACTCAATCACGACACAACTACAAGAGTCTGTCAGTCAATTTCTGCGTGTGTTTCACTCAAATTCAGCACAGCTACAAGTGCCTGATGTCAGTGAGTGTCACTCAAACCCAGCACAGCTACAAGTGTCTGGTGTCAGTAAATTTGTGTGTCACTCGAACCCGGCACAGCTAATAGTGTCTGATGTCAGTGAGTGTGTGTCACTCAATCCCGGCACAGCTACAAGTGTCTGATGTCAGTGAGTGTGTGTCACTCAAACCCAGCACAGCTACAAGTGTCTGATGTCAGTGAGTGTGTGTCACTCAAACCCAGCACAGCTACAAGTGTCTGTCGTCAGTGAGTGTGTCACTCAAACCAGCACAGCTACAAGTGTCTGATCTCTGTGTGTGTGTTTCACTCAAACCCAGCACAGCTACAAGTGTCTGATGCCAATGAGTGTGTCACTCAAAACCCAGCACAGTTACAAGTGTCTGATGTCAGTGAGTGTGTGTCACTCAAACCCAGCACAGCTACAAGTGTCTGATGTCAGTGAGTGTGTGTCACTCAAACCTAGCACAGCTACAAGTGTCTGTCGTCAGTGAGTGTGTCACTCAAACCAGCACAGCTACAAGTGTCTGATCTTTGTGTGTGTGTTTCACTCAAACCCAGCACAGCTACAAGTGTCTGATGCCAATGAGTGTGTCACTCAAAACCCAGCACAGTTACAAGTGTCTGATGTCAGTGAGTGTGTGTCACTCAAACCAGCACAGCTACTAGTGTCTGATCTCATTGTGTGTGTTTCACTCAAACACAGAACAACTACAAGAGTCTGTCAGTCAATGTGTGTGTGTTTCAATCAAATGCAGCACAGCTACAAGTGTCTGATGTCAGTGAGTGTGTCACTGAAACTCAGCACAGCTAAAAGTGTCTGATGTCATTGAGTGTGCCACTCAAACCCAGCACAGCTACAAGTGTCTGATGTCAGTGTGTGTGTTTCACTAAAATCCAGCACAGCTACAAGTGCCTGATCTCAGTGAGTGTCACTCAAACCCTGCACAGCAACAAGTGTCTGATGTGAGAGAGTGTTTCACTAAAACTCAGCACAGCTACAAGTGTCTGATGTCAGTGAGTGTGTCACTAAAATCCAGCACAGCTACAAGTGCCTGATCTCAGTGAGTGTCACTCAAACCCTGCACAGCAACAAGTGTCTGATGTGAGAGAGTGTTTCACTAAAACCCAGCACAGCTACAAGTGTCTGATGTCAGTGAGTGTGTCACTGAAACTCAGCACATCTACAAGTGTCTGATGTCAGTGTGTATGCCAGTAACACGTATTGGGACACATCAGTGTGTTATATCAGTTCCCCCCGTCACCTAGTGCCCACCGATCAGGATACCATCCAAACTCCAGTACCCAGCAACTCCTAGCTCAGCAACATCCGCCATCTTCAAACACCCGCCGCCCTAACAGTCAAGGGAACCTCTGCTTAGCCACGCCCCTTTACAGAAACTAACCCCTTCCATTGGCTGCAAGCGATATCTAACACATTTTCTATAGGGTTTATTTCACTGTCACTCATGATGTGGAAAGAAGAGACGTTAGTGACGTTTCTAATGGTTAGAAATGCTTTCTGGGAATTGTAGTATAAAATATAATATTATGAATACTGTAAACTATTTTGAACTACAAATCCCAGTATACATCAGACAGAAGAATGGACTTCCTGCAATTTAATTGGTTTGCGAAGATATTAGCTTTGCACTACATTTCCCTACTTGCAGTTCGAGCTGGTTGTATATCCTGGTTACGGAACTGCTGTCAGTTGCGGGTCAGGGTATAGGTCTGTATAATAACCACGGGGTTACTAAGGGACATGCTAGTAATGGTGCTGGGATGTAAATACAGGGTCCTATTGATGCTGGGGATTGTAATTTTCGATTAAGGTTAGGTTTTCGTATTTTGTGCCTAGAGGGCTAAAGAATGTGAGCACTGCGGCTGAAAACTGTAAGTGCTGGGTGTGTGGTACTTTAGGGCTGTGAGTGCTGGGTGTGTGGGTACTGTAGGGCTGTGAGTGCTGGGTGTGTGGTACTTTAGGGCTGTAAGTGCTGGGTGTGTGGTACTTTAAGGTTGTGAGTGCTGGGTGTGTGGTACTTTAGGGTTGTGAGTGCTGGGCGTGTGGGTACTTTAGGGCTGTGAGTGCTGGGTGTGTGGTACTTTAGCGCTGTGAGTGCTGGGTGTGTGGTACTTTAGCGCTGTGAGTGCTGGGTGTGTGGTACTTTAGGGCTGTGAGTGCTGGGTGTGTGGTACTTTAGCGCTGTGAGTGCTGGGTGTGTGGTACTTTAGGGCTGTGAGTGCTGGGTGTGTGGTACTTTAGGGCTGTGAGTGCTGGGTGTGTGGTACTTTAGGGCTGTGAGTGCTGGGTGTGTGGTACTTTAGGGTTGTGAGTGCTGGGTGTGTGGTACTTTAGGGCTGTGAGTGCTGGGTGTGTGGTACTTTAGGGCTGTGAGTGCTGGGTGTGTGGTACTTTAGGGCTGTGAGTGCTGGGTGTGTGGTACTTTAGGGCTGTGAGTGCTGGGTGTGTGGGTACTCTAGGGCTGCGACTGCTGGGTGTGTGGGTACTCTAGGGCTGTGAGTGTTGGGTGTGGGGTACTTTAGGGCTGTGAGTGCTGGGTGTGTGGTACTTTAGGGCTGCGAGTGCTGGGTGTGTGGTTACTGTAGGGCTGCGAGTGCTGGGTGTGTTTTTACTGTAGGTCTGTGAGTGCTGGGTGTGTGGGTACTGTAGGGCTGCGAGTGCTGGGTGTGTGGGTACTGTAGGGCTGCGAGTGCTGGGTGTGTGGGTACTGTAGGGCTGCGAGTGCTGGGTGTGTGGTTACTGTAGGGCTGCGAGTGCTGGGTGTGTGATTACTGTAGGGCTGCGAGTGCTGGGTGTGTGGTTACTGTAGGGCTGCGAGTGCTGGGTGTGTGGTTACTGTAGGGCTGCGAGTGCTGGGTGTGTGGTTACTGTAGGGCTGCGAGTGCTGGGTGTGTGGTTACTGTAGGGCTGCGAGTGCTGGGTGTGTGGGTACTGTAGGGCTGCGAGTGCTGGGTGTGTGGGTACTGTAGGGCTGCGAGTGCTGGGTGTGTGGTTACTGTAGGGCTGAGAGTGCTGGGTGTGTGGGTACTGTAGGGCTGCGAGTGCTGGGTGTGTGGGTACTGTAGAGCTGCGAGTGCTGGGTGTGTGGGTACTGTAGGGCTGCGAGTGCTGGGTGTGTGGGTACTGTAGGGCTGCGAGTGCTGGGTGTGTGGGTACTGTAGGGCTGCGAGTGCTGGGTGTGTGGGTACTGTAGGGCTGCGAGTGCTGGGTGTGTGGGTACTGTAGGGCTGCGAGTGCTGGGTGTGTGGTTACTGTAGGGCTGCGAGTGCTGGGTGTGTGGTTACTGTAGGGCTGCGAGTGCTGGGTGTGTGGTTACTGTAGGGCTGCGAGTGCTGGGTGTGTGGGTACTGTAGGGCTGCGAGTGCTGGGTGTGTGGGTACTGTAGGGCTGCGAGTGCTGGGTGTGTGGGTACTGTAGGGCTGCGAGTGCTGGGTGTGTGGTTACTGTAGGGCTGCGAGTGCTGGGTGTGTGGTTACTGTAGGGCTGCGAGTGCTGGGTGTGTGGTTACTGTAGGGCTGCGAGTGCTGGGTGTGTGGTTACTGTAGGGCTGCGAGTGCTGGGTGTGTGGTTACTGTAGGGCTGCGAGTGCTGGGTGTGTGGGTACTGTAGGGCTGCGAGTGCTGGGTGTGTGGGTACTGTAGGGCTGCGAGTGCTGGGTGTGTGGGTACTGTAGGGCTGCGAGTGCTGGGTGTGTGGTTACTGTAGGGCTGCGAGTGCTGGGTGTGTGGTTACTGTAGGGCTGCGAGTGCTGGGTGTGTGCTCATCTATTTTACACTAGGAGCTTTTCTATCAACCTTTTTAAAGCTTTATTTTATCCATCGTATTTTTATAACTTCTTCTTTTTGCTACTGAGTATTTGCTTCTTTTTTGTGTTATTTTTTTTGTTCTGTCTATTACCTATTATTGGACCCTTTATTCCTTATTGTGTTACTGCTGCATACTGAACACATTGTTTGTACCCTGTCTCTTCCTTTCTTATTGGGCCCCTCTCACTATATCTCTGAGGTCCACATTGTGCTTCTGTGTAAAACTGAGTCTCCCTGAGTCTTTTTTTCTTTGTCACCGCGATGGATGCAGATCATATGTTAATGAGCATCTATCTTTTTTTGACAGAGTCCGAATGCTTATGTTGTGCTTTGCTTGATCTGTGATTCCATAAGAATGGATGACAAGACTAATATAAGCACGCCATCTTATACAGAGAAAATGACTCTTGGCATCAGCAAAATTTTAGGTGAGATTTTGTGTTTTCTGGGACTTAAACCTGGCATGCTGGAATATAGTCATGTAAAGTGATATGGAGGCCATCCAGTTTTTTTGTCACGTTTATGAAAGCTCTGAAATCAGTCATGCTGAAAACCTGTTTTGCATTAAATATTTTAAGCACAATTTTTTAAAACTTTAGATATATGTTTTTAAACAAGTCATGTTAATGCAGGTTTGGCTGACTTGGACAGCTGTAAGGCTGATTTAAAGGGACGTATTACCTGTATGTTAATTCACTTGAGAGGGATGCAGAATATCTACAAAAAGCTGACAAGAAAATATCACATGACCGTCTAATAAAGAAAAATCTGTTATATCAAAAAAAAAAATTGTTTAGAAACATCCTTTTTTAGACACAACAAGGGAAAACCTTTTTACCAAGCTAATTATTTTCAAGTTACAAAGATTTTCACTCAGTTTAAACAGAAATAGAGCCTTTTTTATTTGCTTATGAAAACTATTTATATATATAAATTTATTTTTATTTTTTTACCCAAGGTATTGCGCTAGGCCTATTTTGGTATATTTGATGCCACTATTCGGCCAGAAAATATGATTATATTAAAAAAAAACAAAAAGGGTTACAACTTTTTCACAAACTTTGAGTTTCTCACTGAAATGATTTACATACCACTTGTGCAGCCTTAAGACAAATGGTTATAAAAGCTTCTCTAGGATTCCCTTTGCTTAGAAATGGCAGACATACATGGCTTTGCCATTGTTTTTTGATTATTAAAAGGTTGCTAATTGCAGTTGCGCACCACACCTCTGAAATTCCCGACTGTGAAGGGCTTAATCGGCGGTTATGGATAAATGTATTGTAGTGCAGTGATTACCCTCCCACCTTCCTGATCCCTCCCAAAGAGCTCTCTTCTCTCCACTCTACCACTGGTCACCGTCATCTTCCACCATCTTAGGCACTGGCAGTCAGTCTGCCAGTATGCAGTTATGTTTTTTAAATGTATTTATTTTCCATAGTGTAGGGATCCCCCCTCACTCTCCCACTCCCCTCACCCTACAAAGTAGTTTTCTTCTCTCTTCCCACCACTGCACCTCCATATTTATTACTTGCAATATACCAGTATGCATTATAACTGTAGGGCCCCTCTGCCCCTTTGATATCCCCTTTTTGGTAGTGTAGGCTCCCATCCCTCCCTCTCCCTTTCAAAAATATTTCTGTAGCATTGGAGAAACCCTCCCTCTGCAGCGATTTTGACTTTCCACCTTCCTTCCCTCCCTTGGCACCACCGTACCCGATACAGACAGTGTCACTGTCTGTATTGGCGATCTGGCTTCATATAGTAAGTAAGTGTGTGTGTGTGTATGTATATGTGTGTGTGTGTGTATGTGTATATATATATATATATATATATATATATATATATATATATATATATATATATATATATATATATATATATATATATATATATATATATATATATATATATATATATAGAATAAATATATATCACAGTTTAGATTTAAAGAAGTATAGTAGTGCACTAGGTAGAAGTATGTCAAACTCCTCACTAAAAAAACAATCCTTCTATGATGTAAATACTAGAATAAAAGTGAGAGCACTACAATAGCTTAAGATATAAATAATAGATTTATTAAAACAAGTCACTTTAAAAATCTGAAGGGAGACGTCCCTATTTTACAATAATAATTATTATTATTATTATTATTATTATTATACTTTATTTATGAAGCCCCAACATATTCCGCTTCACTGTCCATGGATACAATTCATTTAAATAAAACAATACAAGACTTGTAAGATACAGGACACAATTTACAAACACATACAGGAGGGATTGAGGACCCTATTCCCGTGGGAACTTACAATCTAGAAGGGTAGGAGGTTGAGAAGCAATAACTTTTATTTTGAGCAAAATAACCTATATTAGGCTGTAAAAAATATAGAAAGCAGCGTGTTTCAAATCTGCAACAAAAGTAACAACAGTCCCAATTAATATTGGTGTTTAAATATCAAGCTTTTATGAAGCGTACCATGTGGGCTCTGCGACCTATATTACAGTGCTAGTGTCCAAACTTCCATCCACTATTGATATAGTGAGGAGGGTATGTTATCCGTATAATCGTAATCGATGAATTACCTTAGATAAGCGCAGCAGTCCTCTTGCTGTTTGGGAGTTTTACTCCTACTGCGGTCTTACCCCACATGACCGATGGCATCTGACGTCACGGGGAAGCACCGCTCCTGGGTAATCGCAGCTGTCACTTGCACTGTAATATAAGGTGGTACGCTTTAAAGAAGCTTGATATTTAAACACCAATATTGGTTGGGACTGTTGTTACTTTTGTTGCAGATTTGAAACACGCTGCTTGCTATATTTTTTACAGCCTAATATAGGTTCTTTTACTCTAAAAATCTGAAGGGGGACGACCCAATTTTACATTAACTTTTATTTGAAGTGAATTGTTTTTTAATAAATCTATTTATATCTTAAGCTATTGTAGTGCTCTCACGTATTCCCTGTTTATTCTAATATATAGCTGTTATCTGCTTTAAAAAAATGGATGATCCTGAACGGAAAAATATATATTTTCATTCTTACTATTATGGGACAGGCTGCTATTCATCCTTAGACCCTGTATGTAGCCTTCTGCATGCAAACAAACATAAATAAACAAATAAAATGAGGAACCCTAGATATCATGCGTACATACATCTCTTTTATACGCATTATAGATGGATGTTGAATTTAACTAGACATAAAAGGGCAAATAGGAACTGCTTTAATGATTTAAACTATTTTAGTAGTGCATTTTTGATTGCATATAAATGTGTTTAACCCTTGCAAATGGGTTAACATCAGCCCCAGAGCAGCAATGCACTACTGGGAGCTAGTTGTACACATTTAGTGAGCTAATGACAAGAGGCATATACAGTATGTGCAGCAAGCAATCGACAGAAAGCTTCTAGTAGTGCGTTGCTGCTCCTGAGCCTATTACGGTATGCTAATCAACAAAGGATACCAAGAGAAATTTGATCATGGAAGTAATTAAACTCTTCAATGATCTATGTGAGGCATCACATTTTGACTTTCATGTCCTTTTTATAATACTTAACAAGAGTAGTGACTGTTCTGTTAAAACAAAATATGCAGTTCCACTAGCACAACGCATGGCCTTTGCCGCTAAATAATTCATGCGCAAGCTCATCCATAACAAATACAGGTGAATTCTATATACATGGTCTAAACTCAGTCAAACCTCACAGATGAAATAAAGACTGCACCTGATATATGATAGCAAACTTCTGACATCTGTTAGACACCTTACTTATCCCAGTGCAGATGGCGTGTTGTAGGATCACATTGTAAGATCATGCATAAATAAAGAGTTATTATTAATAAAACATTGTTTAGCTTTAGTTCCAGTCACATTACTGCATTAGCGCATTTTATTTGTGTATTAGGGTGTCAGGGGAGTTGTTTTACCCCAAATGACCTCAGTGCTCAGTGTTTCCACTGCAGAAATGGATTATGGGTAAGATCATGCAAACGAAATTCTGAATGTCACACAAAACTCAAATACAGTTAATTTGTGGGTATGAACATTTGCTGTAAAAAAACATTAATGTGTAGAAATTGTAAATTTGTTTGCAGAAATGGTGTTAACTTTTAGAAGTGGCCAAACTGTTTGTATGAAGTTTCGGTCACTATTGGTGGAATTGTCTGTAGCCCACATTACATTATACATTCCACATTAGATCCATAACCCTGAAGCCTCTGTCAGACATATGACCACATAAAACCTCAGATTAGACCCATAACCCTGAAGCCTCTGTCAGACATATGGTCACATAAAACCTCAAGTTAGACCCATCACCCTAAAGCCTCTGTCAGACATATGGTCACATAAAACATCAGATTAGACCCATGACTCTGAAGCCTCTGTCAGACATATGACCACATAAAACCTCACATTAGAACCATCACCCTAAAGCCTCTGTCAGACATATGGTCACATAAAACCTCAGATTAGACCCATAACCCTGAAGCCTCTGTCAGACATATGGCCACATAAAACATCAGATTAGTCCCATAACCCTGAAGCCTCTGTCAGACATATGGCCACATAAAACATCAGATTAGTCCCATAACCCTAAAGCCTCTGTCGGACATATGACCACATAAAACCTCAGATTAGACCCATAACCCTGAAGCCTCTGTCAGACATATGGTCACATAAAACCTCAACTTAGACCCATCACCCTAAAGCCTCTGTCAGACATATGGTCACATAAAACATCAGATTAGACCCATGACTCTGAAGCCTCTGTCAGACATATGACCACATAAAACCTCAAATTAGAACCATCACCCTAAAGCCTCTGTCAGACAAATGGTCTCATAAAACCTCAGATTAGACATATGACCCTGAAGCCTCTGTAAGATATATGGCCACATTAGACCTCAAGTTAGATCCATTACCCTGAAGCGTCTGTCAGACATATGGCCACATTAGACCTCAAATTGGATCCATGAGCCTGAAGCCACTGTCAGACATATGACCAGATAAGAACTCAAATTAGATCCATTACCCTGAAACCTCTGTCAGACATATGGCCACATTAGACCTCAAATTAGATCCATGACCCTGAAGCCACTGTCAGACATATGACCAGATAAGACCTCAAATTAGATCCATTACCCTGAAACCTCTGTCAGACATATGGCCACATTCGACCTGAAATTAGAACCATGACCCTGAAGCTGCTGTCAGACATATGACCACATAAGACCTCAAATTAGATCCATGACCCTGAGAAGCCTCTGTAACACATAAGACCTCAGATTAGACCCATGATTCTGAATCCTCTGTCAGACACATGATTAAATAAGACCTCAGATTAGATCCATGACCCTGAAGCCTCTGTCAAACATAAAACCTCAAATTAGACCCAAGATCCTAAATCCTTTCTCAGACATAAAACCTCAAATTAAATCCATGACCCTGAAGCCTCTGTCAATCATAAAACCTCAAATTAAATCCATGACCCTAAATTCTCTGTCAGACATAAAACCTTAAATTAAATCCATTACCCTGAAGCCTCTGTCAGACATAATGCCACATAAGACCACAGATTAGATCCATGACCCTGAAGCCTCTGTCAGACATAAGACCTCAAATTAGACCCATGACCATGAAGCCATTTGTAGGTCCCTAATTGGCCACAGCAAAGGAAATAATATCAGTGATTAGATTTTTCAAGCCTGCAAAATGTTACATATACTGTGTGTGTATGTGTATGTGTGTGTGTGTATATATATATATATATATATATATATATATATATATATATATATATATATATATATATATATATATATATATAATGTTTAGAATGCTTAACATATTTATTGTGTTTGCATTGAATTGTATCTATTGCTGTGTAGTTAAGAATTCTTCATGCTTATATAAGAATGATATATATATATATATATATATATGTGTCAAGTACGTATGCAGCTTGCTAACTACATTATGTCTTTTTTAGAATCTTCTCCTGGAGTCACTGAAGTTAAATTTGAGGAAAAACCACCAGCCGAGCGCCACATGATCGTTTCGTGGGAGCAGGTTTGTATATCGCAGGGGTTAAACTCTGTTATATTACATCAGAGCATTTTCTTTTTGCTTTTTTTTTTTTCTTTGTCCACTTAAGTGGTTTCAGATTTTTCATGTGACTTTCATTTGAAAGCCTACATCACAGTACAGGGGAGTGGATCTGGACAGGAAGTTTTTATTTTTTCAGCCCTGCTGTGGACAACTAAAAGCCCTTTCAACTTGCACAGTCCCACTGTGTGACACTTTTTGTATATGGGCAGCTGCACAGCCTGCAGAATGTCAGAGAAAGTCATCAGTCTCATTGTCGTACAGATGGGGAGCAAATGATATGAACTTAGGGACAAGCATGCCGGCAGGGGTGAGAGAATCTATGATGGCTGATCCCAGCACAAGGGTTGAAAGGTTCAGAAGAGCTTTGCTTATGTTTGTGCTAAATGAACGGCTTCCCATACTGCCTTATGCAGCTTTGTGAGTATTTCTGCTGTCCTTTACAGTGATCACAAATAGCTTAAAGGGATATGAAAGCCAAAAAATGTATTTGTCATTCAGACAGAGGATTACATTTTTTCTGTTCCGATGTAGACTTTTTAACCCGGTCATGAAAGGGTTAAATCATTTAAAGATACTCTAAAGTGTAAAAAATAATATGCCAGTTTTATTAGACTTTCCATTTTACTTCAGTTGTCTAATTTGCTTTGTTCTCTTGGAATCATTTGATGAAGGAGCAGCAATGCACTACTGAGAGCTAGCTGACCACCTCTACTGTGCCAATGCAAAGAGGCACATACGTGTACCCACCAATCGGTAGCTAGCTGGCAGCAGTGCTCCCGAGCCTACTTTGAATGCTCAAAGCAAATTTGATAGTAGATGTAAATTAGAAAGTTGTTTAACCCTTTATGACATGGTTCATTTGTCCACATCGGAACAACTATCCGATGTAAACAAATTGAAATCCTGTGATCGTGCACACGATTGCGAGATTTCAATTATGGGTTCAGGTCAGGGGGGCGTCCCTATGACCCTAGGCACATATTCAAAGCAAAGTTTAGCCTGAGAATTATTTTATTTTTTTCATGATTCATATAGAGCATACAATTTTAAGCAACATTCTAATCCACTTGCTATCTTTATTTCAAAAAGCAGCAATGTAAAGCTTACGAGCCAGCCCATCTTTGGTTCTGAACCTGGTTAGCGCTTGCTGATTGGTGCCTAAATATAGCCACCAATCAGCAAGCGCTATCCAGGGTACTGAACCAAAAATGGGCCTTCTTGTTGGCTTATATTACTGCTTTTTCAAATAAACTTACCAAAAATTGATAATAGCAGTAAATTAGTAAGTTGCTTAAAATGACATGCTCTGTCTGAATCATGAAAGAAAATAAATTGGTTCAGTATCCCTTTAACCCCTTAGTGACCAGACCATTTTTCAATTTTCTTACCATTAAGGACCAGGGCTGTTTTTACATTTTTGCGGTGTTTGTGTTTAGCTGTAATTTTCCTCTTACTCATTTACTGTACCCACACATATTATATAACGTTTTTCTTGCCATTAAATGGACTTTCTAAAGATACCATTATTTTCATATCATATATTTTACTATTAAAACAATTATATGAAGAAAAAAAAATTCTAACTTTGACACCCAAAATCTGTTACACATAAACAACTACCAGAAAAATACCCATGCTAAATAGTTTCTAAATTTTGTCCTGAGTACATGTTATTTGCTTTTTTTGCAAGTTATAGGACAATAAATACAAGTAGCACTTTGCTATTTCCAAACCATTTTTTTTTTCTTCAAAATTAGCGATAGTTACATTGTAACACTGATATCTGTCAGGAATCCCTGAATAACCCTTAACATGTGTGTGTGTGTGTGTGTGTGTATATATATATATATATATATATATATATATATTATAGTAGAAAACCCTAAGTATTGGTCTAGGCCCATTTTGGTATATTTCATGCCACCATTTCACTGCCAATTGCGATCAAATAAAAAAAATTGTTCACTTTTTCACTAACTTCAGCTTGTGCAATTATGGCACAAATGGTTGTAAAAGCTTCTCTAGTATCCCCTTTGTTCAGACATAGCAGACATATATGGCTTTGGCGTTGCTTTTTGGTAATTAGAAGGCCGCTAAATGCCGCTGCGCACCACACTTGTATTATGCCCAGCAGTGAAGGGGTTAATTAGGTAGCTTGTAGGGTCAATTTTAGCTTCAGTGTAGAGATCAGCCACTCACCTGACACATCCCACCCCCTGATCCCTCCCTAATCCCTCTTAAACAGCTCTCTTCCCTTCGCCACTCCACAATTATCACCCCATCTTAATTACTGGCAGAAAGTCTGCCAGTACTAAAATAAAAGGCTTTTTTTAATATAATTTATATATATATATATTCTGCAGTGTACGATCCTCCCAAACAGCTCTATAACCCTCCCCCCTCTACCTATTTGCCGCCATCTTTGGTACTGGCAGCTGTCTGCCAGTAGTATTATTATTATTATTATCGGTTATTTGTAGAGCGCCAACACATTCCGCAGCGCTAGGTAAAAATAAATTTAAAAAAAAATTTCTGTAGTTTAGCTGCCCCCCCTCCATACCCCACTCCCCTTCCAGATCCCTTTCCTAACACGTATCCCCCTCTCCCTCCTTCCCACTTGCTAAACGTTTGCCATAGTTTAGCGGTCCCACCAGCTCCTGCCCCCTCACGCCTGCTCTGTACTTCTCATGCCCGCTCCCAGACCTCCTCCCGCCCCCCTCCAGCGATGGGCCACCCATCCGCCTCCCTCCTATCCCTCCCATGCCACCAACGATCCACGACGCCTCAACATCAAGGCATCGCTGCAATACCCTGATATCACGATCGCTTCCAGCGCTTAAAACCGCTGAGGATGTGCAAAGCTCGTCCTCTGTCGTTAAGGGTGGGAATGTAAAAAGTTTCCAATTTACTTTTATAATCAAATTTGGTTCATTTTCTTGGTATTCTTTGTTAAAGAGATACCTAGGTAGGTAGCGTGCACGTGCCTGAAGCACTACATGACAGGAAATAGTGCCGCAATCTAGTGCTCCTGCTAATGTATAACACTATTGCCAAACTGTTGCCCTATAGTACTGCAGACACGTGAACTTGTCTCCCTGCTTTTCAACAAAGGATAACAAGAAAACAAAGAAAATTTTGATAATAGAAGTACATAGTAAAGTTGTTTAAAATCACATGCTCTATCTAAATCATGAGATCATTTGTTTGGGATTTATGTCCCTTTAAATGATATGAAACCTGATTCAGATAGAGCATGTGATTTTAAACAACTTTACTATTTAATTTATTTTGTTCTCTTGGTATCCTTTGATTGGCTGCACATATATGCCTCGTATTATTGGCTCACCAAATGTCTTAAAGGGACATGAAACTCAATTTTTTTCTGTCATGATTTAGAAAGAGCACGTCATTTTAAACAACTTTCTAATTTACTTCTATTATCTAATTTGCTTTATTTTCTTGATATCCTTTGCGAAAAAGCATATCTAGATAGGCTCAGTAGCTGCTGATTGGTGGCTGCACATAGATGCCTCGTGTGATTGGCTCACCCATGTGCATTGCTATTTCTTCAACAAATAATATCTAAAGAATGAAGCAAATTACATAATAGAAGTAAATTGAAATGTTGTTTAAAATTGTATTCTCTACCTGAATCATGAAATAAATATTTTGGGTTTAGTGTCCCTTTAACTAGCTCCCAGTAGTGCATTGCTGCTTCTTCAACAAAGGATACAAAGAGAATGAAGAAAATTAGATAATAGAAATATAATGGAAAAGTGTTTAAAATTGTATTCTCTGTCTGAATCATGAAAGAAAACATTTGGGTTTCATGTCCCTTTTTCCTTCTCTGCTGAGGCCAAATAGGGACCGCTATAAATAGGGACCGCTATAAATAGGGACCGCTATAAATAGGGACCGCTATAAATAGGGACCGCTATAAATAGGGACAGCTATAAATAGGGACATCTATAAAGAGGGACGGCTATAAAGAGGGACGGCTATAAAGAGGGACGGCTAGAAATAGTGACACAAGTTTTTAATTACCTATAATGTAGAATTTTCTGTTACAATCCCAGTGTTCTGTTAGCAATAGACTTTGTAAAGAATAAAGCAGTGTTACAAATTCACCACTGGGTGTCACTATTCTCCCACTCTTGGTATTGGAGCAAGAGCTTGGTCAGTATTTATAGTAGATAATAAAGATTCATTTAACTGACAGAACCTGTGTGTGCTTAAGTACATTCATTATTGACTAGTGCATTATTATTATTTATTTTCTAAAGCACCATAACTCTCTGTCACTTAAATATCCCAACTCTGAAGGCTCCAGCAAAAATAATGCACCGTAAATGCCGCCAAAATAAAGTAAAAGCAGACTTTACAATTCACTTCATTCTTCTTTTTTAGGCTTTGTTGAAATTTTGCATATTGTGTGTATGAATATAATGTGTGTATTTCAGTAGTGAAATGAGGTTTATTGGATTAACAGAAAATGTGCAATATGCATCAAAACGAAATTAGACAGGTGAATAAATTTGGGCACCCTTGTCATTTTGTTGATTTGAATACCTGTAACTACCTAGCACTGATAAATTGTAACACACTATTGGTTTGGTGAGCCCATTAAGCCTTGAACTTCATAGACAGGTGCATCCAATAATGAGAAAAGGTATTTAAGGTGGCAAATTGCAAGTTGTTGTTCTCTTTGACTCTCCTCTGAGTGCAATCTTTTCTTGGATATATATAATGTATGTATATATTTATATGTGTATAAGTAAATATAATGTGTGTGTGTGTGTGTGTATATATATATATATATATATATATATATATATATATATATATATATATATATATATATATATATATATATATATATATATATAGGCAGCAAAGAAGAGATATTGCAGACAGCGGTTTGTAGTAGTAAAAACACAGTCTTTATTAGAACAAGGTTAAAACACTCCAGAGGTGGGGGAACTTCCGGGCAGCGGCCATGACAGGTCGCAAACTTTTTAGCTCCTGCAACTTCTAGCCCAAACCTGCATGTAATCCCTCTTTTCATCATCTCAGCACATATATTTTTTGTATTGAGAATGTGCAGCTAAGCCAGCTCCATCATATTATTATCTCATCTTGGGGCTAGAATCAATACCCTGCTTACCGGAACGATTCAGAGGTTGCGGCCTAACATCTCACTCACCCCCCGGCAGGGCACTTGTTTGCCTCTGTCGTTAGGATGCAGTTTATCCCGCACGATACTGCAAAAACTCATGATAATTAGACACAGACTACACTGGAACGAATAGAGTTTTCTTTATTTCTACCCAGCAGGAGCTAATAACTTTCAATATGGAGATCCCTCTATGCTTTTGGGAGGACCTGTGCAAACTGCTTGTTGCCCACCATGCCGCCTTAGAGGACAAGCTCCGCATAACGTTTGGGAGCAACGACAACTGTCCTCCTTGTGAACTTACCCAAGCTGAACCTCTAGTTGTGAGGGGTGGAGGTGGTGGCGCTTTGGGGCCCCGGCGTCAGCACACTGCCCTTAGCATGTCAACAAGTACTGGGGAGTTTAGCGAGGAAAGACTACAGGATCAACATGACCCAGAGATTGCAATGAACCGCTCTACTGCATTACCCTCTGATCACACTACGGCAGCGACAGGACTTCGAGCGGTTGGACCGCTGAGCCGAGCAGGAAAAAGGCGCATATATCATAGGTCCTCAGCGCAGTATATAGGCTACTTAAATCTGGCTATACCTGTAACTTTCCCCTCCACGGCTGTAATTAAATCATACAGGCTTATGTGTTGCTCAGTTTGTCCCATGCTGATTTGGACACAGCTACAGGTTCCTTTTTTTGCTGCCTGGGACCCAGGAGGATGGCCTTCTGGGTGAACGGGAGGTTATACGGCTCCTGGCTTTCACATCAATATGACCTATCGATTGGTGTAAGAGATCACAAATGCTGTATATTGGTGCAACCTGTGACATGGTTGTTTATATCTTTTGGCTAGGAGTCTACAAAACCCTAAAAAAAGTCTAATCCCTCTTAACTACTATCTTCAACTTTATTCCAAAGACTTGTCTGCTGCTTATTTTGGAAGATAACTTACAAGAAAAGGGACTTTGAGCAGTAATTGTCTGCGTGATAACGGTTCTCATTTGACTGATCAAACCGCACTCACGATCAACAACCCACTCACTGATTACAGCAGGCTCTAACAGAGTCTCTCCTCATTTACGGTTGCCTTTTTACGAGGACATAAACTTATACTGTCTTTTGCTTTCTACACTCGCTGGTCGCGGTTCCAGCTCTTGTGTGTACAGCCTGTCAGCAAATTCGCTCTTCCGATTGGATCCTGAGAACACACCTCCTTTTTGTCATTGCTTCACGCATGTTTGGTTCCTTAGCCTTCTAAGACGCTCGCACTTGCAGCTACGGCTCTCTAAGCAAACCCTGCAGCTGTGATACAGAACTTATCTATTCGCTGCAGGTACGGACTGCTATTCCTTTTTGCTTTGGGACAGTGATAATTTTAAGCCTAGATAGTACCTTAAGATGGGACATAATACCATCTGTATACGATTTGAAGATGGTCCACAAACAAGGATCCAAGCCCATAACATCTATTAGAGAATCTTAGAGCTGGTTATGAGTTGGAACTGAGCAGTTATTGAGTTATGACATTTGCTAATTGAACAAGAATGGATGCCTGTTCACCTTTGAGAATGTACATGTGTTTAGAATAAGCAACTAATCTACCTAAAGTATAAGACAAAGATTACAGTTATTTTATTTTTATTGTACTTTTATATTTCTTCTCCACTTTGGTATTTGACCTCTGATCTTTTGGTATGTTTATAAAGAAGGTGTTTGTTTAATTGATTGCACTTATTTAGATAAAGTTCTGGTCCATTTCATAGCGATGAGCTCCTTTTTAGAATACACTACTCACGCATATCAAGTTCTGTACAGTTTATTATAACACTTTTTTTTCACAACCCATCTCAGGACCTAGTATATAAAGCGAATCCCATGAATAATCCCAAGAGCTTAGCACAAATCATCCATGACTCTGACTCCCTGCATAGAATCCCCAGTCAATTATAATTACTACTACGCGTGATCACTGCATCTATTCATTCTTATAGTATGTCCAATTAAGCTCACCTTAAGTAACATTATGCCACTAATAAACAAACTGATGCTTGTTTACATGTAAGAATTTGAGCTTATGATGTATGTAAGGGACTTTTGAAAATATGTCTGTGCCTGGACTGAGCATTTATTACCTCTCAACTATAATACAGAGCTCTTTGTTACTTTGCTTTTACTGTACCAGCTATCAATGCTTCATGTTTGTACCGGGCTCTGACCAGGTAGAGTACTTAAGCTCAGGAGAGTGGTTCCTCAAATGATTGCACTTGGTTAATTTACAATTTGGCTCATGTTATTGTGATGAGCTCCCAGGTAGTGTAAAGTGCATTCATCTATTAGGCTCTGTAAAACTTAGTGTATCACTTCATCTCCATATACAATTTCAGGACATAACACATATAATAAATAAATAGTACTAGGAGCTTAGTACAAGCAAGTCATGTCTTTATCCTCATCTCTAACTGTGTGCTGCCACTATCATGCACGCAGACCACATCTCTTTACTTTCTTTAGAATATGCTTAGCTCCAAACCCAGTATGCTATGTGAATTGCACTCTGTTTATGGGGCAGGCTGGACCTACTCCAATAGCACTGTTAAGAGATATATAGTAAATGTGCTCTTTATGGTATGCTAGGAGGTACATTATTATTTTTTTTATTCTTTGTAATTTTATGGGAGGGCCTGGAGCATAATTAAACTTTGTATACCTGGGCCTTGCCGGATCGTGATAGGGGTTCAGGACTTGACTTCACAATGTACTCTATTGGATGAGTAAACTGTAACTAGTTTCCCACCTGTATTACCTAGTAAATCAGTATAATTTAACCTATGCCTTAGGGAGGGGATAAATATACCATATTTTAGGCTCTTTAACAGCAAAGTACAGCTAGTTTCAATTGATGCTTGAGTAACTTCTTTAGATAATTTAGTCTTTCAAGGCATTACTCTATTATCCTGGTTCTCCTTTCCCTTTATATTATGTTAGAGATCTCCTGACTAGCAGTTAAGTTTCATGTTGACATCATCTCTATTCCCACCAATTTATTGCTAGCTTATTTTAGTGTCACCCTACCTTGTTAAAATATACATCAGATATATAGTATCAAAAAGTACAAAAAAAAGAGGTCCTTCATTTGGGGTCCATGAGTGGCCCCTCCACATTAAGGCTTACCTACCTTATACTATGCTACTTATAACTATGTGGTCCAAGAGCGGCCATTTAAATCATCTGGTGGGTTTATAGTTTGCTCAGCAATTATTGCCTGTACTGAACATGTAATGCATACTGTATGTTTCCTTTACTTGTTTTCGTTGCCTACCCTGTAACAATTTGTTTTCTTTTGTATGTATGTTATGGCAACTATTAATTGTTTGTATCGAAAAGAACCTCAATAAAAAATATGAAAAAAAAAAAAAAAAAAAAAAAAAAAAAAACACTCCAGAGGTCAGCACAGGTACATCACAACGAATAGTCCGCTAACATGTTTCGGCCTCAGGCCGTAATCATAACTAAAGGACAATGCACCTGAGCCACTTAAAAAAAGCACCAGGATCACCCTGATTGGGTAAAATCAAAAACACGTTGTGAGAAAGATTACCCTATGGGTACTTGCATAAATTATACAGCCTATTGTTAATTTTAAGAAATATGCACTTATATTAGATGACAGATCAAAAAATGATTATGTTTGTTTATACCAGGCTGATTATTATTATGGTTAAACCTATAAACTTGACAGCTAATTACTGTATTATTAGTGGCAATAGAATGTTACATTAAAGAGCAAAGTTCCAAAGCCCAATTGTAAGCTGTTATATAGGAACTAAAAACGAAATAACTAGTAATAAAACATAACATCATAAGCCGACATAAAAGGTCCATAAACACTGTCCTATTATGCTTAAAAATAGCTAAAGATGAAGACACACACACTATATTTACATACACGCCCATTTTTATATATATATATATATATATATATATATATCCCTTCCTCCACACACATATATATATATATATATATATATATATATATATATATATATACACATTTATTTTTACATACACCCCCACACATATATATATATATATATATATATATATATATATATATATATATATATATATATATATATACAATGTACACTGTTTATGTTATTATGGTGATTATAACATGTGTTGTTTATGATGTCACTTCCGGGGGGAGGGGTCATGCCCTATATAAGTGCACATTTTCTTTCACTCTTGTTTGGTCTGATAAAGGGGACGGTTTGATCTCCGAAACGTTACAACAATAAACCACTTTTTGTTTTCTTCTGTTAAGTGTGATCAGTCCACGGGTCATCATTACTTCTGGGATATTACTCCTCCCCAACAGGAAGTGCAAGAGGATTCACCCAGCAGAGCTGCATATAGCTCCTCCCCTCTACGTCACTCCCAGTCATTCTCTTGCACCCAACGACTAGATAGGATGTGTGAGAGGACTATGGTGATTATACTTAGTTTTATATCTTCAATCAAGAGTTTGTTATTTTAAAATAGCACCGGAGTGTGTTATTACCTCTCTGGCAGAGTTTGAAGAAGAATCTACCAGAGTTTTGCTATGATTTTAGCCGGAGTAGTTAAGATCATATTGCTGTTTCTCGGCCATCTGAGGAGAGGTAAACTTCAGATCAGGGGACAGCGGGCAGATGAATCTGCATAGAGGTATGTAGCAGCTTTTATTTTCTGACAATGGAATTGATGAGAAAATCCTGCCATACCGATATAATGTCATGTATGTATACTTTACACTTCAGTATTCTGGGGAATGGTACTTCACTAGAATTACACTGTAAGAAGTACATAAAGCTGTTTAATAACTAGAAATTATGTTTAACGTTTTTGCTGGAATGTAAAATCGTTTTCATTTGCTGAGGTACTGAGTGAATAAATGTTTGGGCACTATTTTTCCACTTGGCAGTTGCTTAATCTTTTTTCTGACAGTTTCTGTTCTCTCTCACTGCTGTGTGTGAGGGGGAGGGGCCGTTTTTTTGGCGCTTTTGCTACGCATCAGAAATTTCAGTCAGCAGCTCATTGTATTTCCTGCATGATCCGGTTCATCTCTACAGAACTCAGGGGTCTTCAAAACTTATTTTGAGGGAGGTAATTTCTCTCAGCAGAGCTGTGAGAATTATAGTTAACTGAGATAAAAAACGTTTATTCTGTAATTTTTTTCCTGCTTTCAGAAATTAGTTATCTTTGCTAATGGGATTAAACCTTTGCTAAAGTTGTGTTGTTTACAAGGATTGAGGCTATAACTGTTTCAATTTATTAATTTTCAACTGTCATAGATCTTCTGTGCTTCTTAAAGGCACAGTACGTTTTTAATAATATTCTAATTGAATTGTATTCCAAGTTGCAAGTTTATTTGCTAGTGTGTTAAACATGTCTGATTCAGAGGAAGATACCTGTGTCATTTGTTGCAATGCCAAAGTGGAGCCCAATAGAAATTTATGTACTAACTGTATTGATGCTACTTTAAATAAAAGTCAATCTGTACAAATTGAACAAATTTCACCAAACAACGAGGGGAGAGTTATGCCGACTAACTCGCCTCACGTGTCAGTACCTGCATCTCCCGCTCGGGAGGTGCGTGAAATTGTAGCGCCGAGTACATCTGGGCGGCCATTACAAATCACATTACAAGATATGGCTACTGTTATGACTGAAGTTTTGGCTAAATTACCAGAACTAAGAGGTAAGCGTGATCACTCTGGGGTGAGAACAGAGTGCGCTGATAATATTAGGGCCATGTCAGACACTGCGTCACAGGTGGCAGAACATGAGGACGGAGAACTTCATTCTGTGGGTGACGGTTCTGATCCAAACAGACTGGATTCAGATATTTCAAATTTTAAATTTAAGCTGGAAAACCTCCGTGTATTACTAGGGGAGGTGTTAGCGGCTCTGAATGATTGTAACACAGTTGCAATACCAGAGAAAATGTGTAGGTTGGATAAATATTTTGCGGTACCGGCGAGTACTGAGGTTTTTCCTATACCTAAGAGACTTACTGAAATTGTTACTAAGGAGTGGGATAGACCCGGTGTGCCGTTCTCACCCCCTCCGATATTTAGAAAAATGTTTCCAATAGACGCCACCACACGGGACTTATGGCAAACGGTTCCTAAGGTGGAGGGAGCAGTTTCTACTTTAGCTAAGCGTACCACTATCCCGGTGGAGGATAGCTGTGCTTTTTCAGATCCAATGGATAAAAAATTAGAGGGTTACCTTAAGAAAATGTTTGTTCAACAAGGTTTTATATTGCAACCCCTTGCATGCATTGCGCCGATCACGGCTGCAGCGGCATTCTGGATTGAGTCTCTGGAAGAGAACATTAGTTCAGCTACTCTGGATGACATTACGGACAGGCTTAGAGTCCTTAAACTAGCTAATTCATTCATTTCGGAGGCCGTAGTACATTTAACTAAACTTACGGCGAAGAATTCAGGATTCGCCATTCAGGCACGCAGGGCGCTGTGGCTAAAATCCTGGTCAGCTGATGTTACTTCTAAGTCTAAATTGCTTAATATACCTTTCAAAGGGCAGACCTTATTCGGGCCCGGGTTGAAAGAGATTATCGCTGACATTACAGGAGGTAAAGGCCATGCCCTGCCTCAGGACAAAGCTAAAGTTAAGGCTAGACAGTCTAATTTTCGTTCCTTTCGTAATTTCAAAGCAGGAGCAGCATCAACTTCCTCTGCACCAAAACAGGAAGGAGCTGTTGCTCGCTACAGACAAGGCTGGAAACCTAACCAGTCCTGGAACAAGGGCAAGCAGGCCAGGAAACCGGCTGCTGCCCCTAAAACAGCATGAATTGAGGGCCCCCGATCCGGGATCGGATCTAGTGGGGGGCAGACTTTCTCTCTTCGCCCAGGCTTGGGCAAGAGATGTCCAGGATCCCTGGGCACTAGAGATAATATCTCAGGGATACCTTCTGGATTTCAAATACTCTCCTCCAAGAGAGAGATTTCATCTGTCAAGGTTGTCAACAATCCAGACAAAGAAAGAGGCGTTTCTACGCTGCGTACAAGAACTCTTGTTAATGGGAGTAATCCATCCAGTTCCACGGTCGGAACAGGGACAGGGGTTTTACTCAAATCTGTTTGTGGTTCCCAAAAAAGAGGGAACTTTCAGACCAATCCTGGACTTAAAGATCCTAAACAAATTCCTAAGAGTTCCATCGTTCAAGATGGAGACTATTCGGACAATTTTACCTATGATCCAAGAGGGTCAGTACATGACCACTGTAGATTTAAAAGATGCTTACCTTCACATACCGATTCACAAAGATCATTACCGGTACTTAAGGTTTGCCTTCCTAGACAGGCATTACCAGTTTGTGGCTCTTCCATTCGGATTGGCTACAGCTCCAAGAATCTTCACAAAGGTTCTGGGTGCTCTTCTGGCGGTACTAAGACCGCGGGGAATCTCGGTAGCTCCATACCTAGACGACATTCTGATACAAGCTTCAAGCTTTCAAACTGCCAAGTTTCATACAGAGTTAGTACTGGCATTTCTAAGGTCACATGGATGGAAGGTGAACGAAAAGAAAAGTTCACTCGTTCCACTCACAAGAGTTCCCTTCCTGGGGACTCTTATAGATTCTGTAGAAATGAAGATTTACCTGACAGAGGACAGGCTAACAAGACTTCAAAGTGCTTGCCGCACCCTTCATTCCATTCAACACCCGTCAGTGGCTCAATGCATGGAGGTAATCGGCTTAATGGTAACGGCAATGGACATAGTACCCTTTGCACGCTTACACCTCAGACCACTGCAACTGTGCATGCTAAGTCAGTGGAATGGGGATTACTCAGACTTATCCCCTTCTCTGAATCTGGATCAAGAGACCAGAAATTCTCTTCTATGGTGGCTTTCTCGGCCACATCTGTCCAGGGGGATGCCATTCAGCAGACCAGACTGGACAATTGTAACAACAGACGCCAGCCTTCTAGGTTGGGGTGCCGTCTGGAATTCTCTGAAGGCTCAGGGACAATGGAGTCAGGAGGAGAGTCTCCTGCCAATAAACATTCTGGAATTGAGAGCAGTTCTCAATGCACTCCTGGCTTGGCCCCAGTTGACAACTCGGGGGTTCATCAGGTTTCAGTCGGACAACATCACGACCGTAGCTTACATCAACCATCAGGGAGGGACAAGAAGCTCCCTAGCTATGACGGAAGTATCAAAGATAATTCGCTGGGCAGAGTCTCACTCTTGCCACCTGTCAGCAATCCACATCCCGGGAGTGGAGAACTGGGAAGCGGATTTCTTAAGTCGTCAGACTTTTCATCCGGGGGAGTGGGAACTTCATCCGGAGGTCTTTGCCCAAATACTTCGACGTTGGGGCAAACCAGAGATAGATCTCATGGCGTCTCGACAGAACGCCAAGCTTCCTCGTTACGGGTCCAGATCCAGGGATCCAGGAACAGTCCTGATAGATGCCCTGACAGCACCTTGGGACTTCAGGATGGCTTACGTGTTTCCACCCTTCCCGATGCTTCCTCGATTGATTGCCAGAATCAAACAGGAGAGAGCATCAGTGATTCTAATAGCACCTGCATGGCCACGCAGGACTTGGTATGCAGACCTGGTGGACATGTCATCCTGTCCACCTTGGTCTCTACCTCTGAAACAGGACCTTCTGATCCAGGGTCCTTTCAAACATCAAAATCTAACTTCTCTGAAGCTGACTGCTTGGAAATTGAACGCTTGATTTTATCAAGACGTGGGTTTTCTGAGTCAGTTATTGATACCTTAATACAGGCTAGGAAACCTGTTACCAGAAAGATTTACCATAAGATATGGCGTAAATACCTATATTGGTGTGAATCCAAAGGTTACTCTTGGAGTAAGGTTAGGATTCCTAGGATATTGTCTTTTCTACAAGAAGGTTTAGAAAAGGGTTTATCTGCTAGTTCATTAAAGGGACAGATCTCAGCTCTGTCCATTCTGTTACACAAACGTCTGTCAGAAGTTCCTGACGTCCAGGCTTTTTGTCAGGCTTTGGCCAGGATTAAGCCTGTGTTTAAAACTGTTGCTCCACCATGGAGTTTAAACCTTGTTCTTAATGTTTTACAGGGCGTTCCGTTTGAACCCCTTCATTCCATTGATATAAAGTTGTTATCTTGGAAAGTTCTATTTTTAATGGCTATTTCCTCGGCTCGAAGAGTCTCTGAATTATCAGCCTTACATTGTGATTCTCCTTATTTGATTTTTCATTCGGATAAGGTAGTTCTGCGTACTAAACCTGGGTTCTTACCTAAGGTAGTTACTAACAGGAATATCAATCAAGAGATTGTTGTTCCTTCTTTGTGCCCAAATCCTTCTTCGAAGAAGGAACGTCTACTGCACAACCTGGATGTAGTCCGTGCTCTAAAATTTTACTTACAGGCAACTAAGGAATTTCGACAAACGTCTTCTCTGTTTGTCGTTTACTCTGGTCAGAGGAGAGGTCAAAAAGCTTCTGCTACCTCTCTTTCTTTTTGGCTTCGTAGCATAATTCGTTTAGCTTATGAGACTGCTGGACAGCAGCCTCCTGAAAGAATTACAGCTCATTCTACTAGAGCTGTGGCTTCCACTTGGGCCTTCAAGAATGAGGCCTCTGTTGAACAGATTTGCAAGGCTGCAACTTGGTCTTCGCTTCATACTTTTTCCAAATTTTACAAATTTGACACTTTTGCTTCATCGGAGGCTATTTTTGGGGGAAAGGTTCTTCAGGCAGTGGTTCCTTCTGTATAAAGAGCCTGCCTATCCCTCCCGTCATCCGTGTACTTTTGCTTTGGTATTGGTATCCCAGAAGTAATGATGACCCGTGGACTGATCACACTTAACAGAAGAAAACATAATTTATGCTTACCTGATAAATTCCTTTCTTCTGTAGTGTGATTAGTCCACGGCCCGCCCTGTTTTTAAGGCAGGTAAATATTTTTTAATTTATACTCCAGTCACCACTTCACCCTTGGCTCCTCCTTTCTCGTTGGTCCTTGGTCGAATGACTGGGAGTGACGTAGAGGGGAGGAGCTATATGCAGCTCTGCTGGGTGAATCCTCTTGCACTTCCTGTTGGGGAGGAGTAATATCCCAGAAGTAATGATGACCCGTGGACTGATCACACTACAGAAGAAAGGAATTTATCAGGTAAGCATAAATTATGTTTTTTCAAAGTCCAGTGAGTGCGGATCTACTTTATAAAATATATATATATATATATATATATAAAGTCTACACACCCCTGTTAAAATGTCAGGTTTCTGTTATGTAAAAAAATTAGACAAAGATAAATAATCTCAGAACTTTTTCCACCTTTAATGTGACCTATAAACTGTACAACTCAATTGAAAAACAAACTAAAATCTTTTAGGTAAAGGGAAATAAAAATAAAAAAATTAAATAATATGGTTGCATAAGTGTGAACACCCTTAAACTAAAACTTTAGTGAAGCACCTTTTGATTTTATTACAGCACTCAGTCTTTTTGGGTATGAGTTTTTCAGCATGGCACATCTTGACTTGGGAAGATTTGCCCACTCTTCTTTGCAAAAACGGTCTAAATCTGTCAGAATGCGAGGACATCTCCTTTGAACAGCCCTCTTCAGATCACCCCACAGATTTTGAATTGGATTCAGGTCTGGGCTCTGGCTGGGCCATCCCAAAACTCTAATCTTCTTCTAGTGAAGCCATTCCTTTGTTGATTTGGATGTATGCTTTGGGGCGTTGTCATGCATAAAGATGAAGTTCCTCTTCATGTTCAGCTTTCTAGCAGAAGCCTGAAGGTTTTGTGCCAATATTGTCTGGTATTTGGAACTCTTCATTATTCCCTCTACCCTGACTAAGGACCCAGTTCCAGCTGAAGAAAAACAGCCCCAAAGCATGATGCTGACACCACCATGCTTCACTGTGGGTATGGTGTTCTTTTGGTGATGTGCAGTGTTGTTTTTGCGCCAAACATATCTTTTGGAATTATGGCCAAAAGCTCAACTTTGGTTTCATCAGACCAGAACATCTTTTTCAACATGCTTTTGGGAAACTTCAGATGTGTTTTTGCAAAATTTAGCCGGGCTTGGATTTTGTTTTTTGTAAGAAAAGGCTTCCGTCTTGCCACTCTACCCCATAGCCCAGATATATGAAGAATACGTGAGATTGTTGTCACATGCACCACACAGCCAGTACTTGCCAGATATTCCTGCAGCTCCTTTAATGTTGCTGTAGGCCTCTTGGCAGCCTCCCAGACCAGTTTTCTTCTCGTCTTTTCATCAATTTTGGAGAAACGTCCAGTTCTTGGTAATGTCACTGTTGCACCATACTTTCTTCACTTGATGATGACTGTCTTCACTGTGTTCCATGGTATATCTAATGCCTTGGAAATTCTTTTGTACCCTTCTCCTGACTGATACCTTTTAACAATGAGATCCCTCTGATGCTTTAGAAGCTCTCTGCGGACCATGGCTTTTGCTATAGGATGCGACTAACAAAATGTCAGGAAAGACCTACTAGAACAGCTGAACTTTATTTGGGGTTATTCAGAGGCACTTTAAATGATGACAGGTGTGTACTGACTCCTATTTAACATGATTTTGAATGTGATTGCTTAATTCTGAACACAGCTACATCCCCAGTTATAAAAGGGTGTTCACACTTATGCAACCATATTATTTTATTTTATTTATTTTTATTTCCCTTTACCTAAAATATTTCAGTTTGTTTTTCAATTGAGTTGTACAGTTTATAGGTCACATTAAAGGTGGAAAAAGTTCTGAAATTATTTATCTTTGTCTCATTTTTTTACATCACAGAAACCTGACATTTTAACAGGGGTGTGTAGACTTTTAATATCCACTAGTGCGCTTTCTTTTTTAACTGTGTGTATATGTGTGTGTGTGTGTATATTGACCTGATCTACCGCCAGCTTGTTTCGCTGCCTCTGCTGTTTTTAAAGTGAAGAATAAAGACTACTGTTTTAACAGACTCACAGCTGGTTCTCCTTTTCTTTTGGGTATAATGTAGTAATGTATGTGTGTGTATATGTGTATATATATATATATATATATATATATATATATACAGGGAGTGCAGAATTATTAGGCAAGTTGTATTTTTGAGGATTAATTTTATTATTGAACAACAACCATGTTCTCAATGAACCCAAAAAACTCATTAATATCAAAGCTGAATATTTTTGGAAGTAGTTTTTAGTTTGTTTTTAGTTTTAGCTATTTTAGGGGGATATCTGTGTGTGCAGGTGACTATTACTGTGCATAATTATTAGGCAACTTAACAAAAAACAAATATATACCCATTTCAATTATTTATTTTTACCAGTGAAACCAATATAACATCTCAACATTCACAAATATACATTTCTGACATTCAAAAACAAAACAAAAACAAATCAGTGACCAATATAGCCACCTTTCTTTGCAAGGACACTCAAAAGCCTGCCATCCATGGATTCTGTCAGTGTTTTGATCTGTTCACCATCAACATTGCGTGCAGCAGCAACCACAGCCTCCCAGACACTGTTCTGAGAGGTGTACTGTTTTCCCTCCTTGTAAATCTCACATTTGATGATGGACCACAGGTTCTCAATGGGGTTCAGATCAGGTGAACAAGGAGGCCATGTCATTAGATTTTCTTCTTTTATACCCTTTCTTGCCAGCCACGCTATGGAGTACTTGGACGCGTGTGATGGAGCATTGTCCTGCATGAAAATCATGTTTTTCTTGAAGGATGCAGACTTCTTCCTGTACCACTGCTTGAAGAAGGTGTCTTCCAGAAACTGGCAGTTGAGCTTGACTCCATCCTCAACCCGAAAAGGCCCCACAAGCTCATCTTTGATACCAGCCCAAACCAGTACTGCACCTCCACCTTGCTGGCGTCTGAGTTGGACTGGAGCTCTCTGCCCTTTACCAATCCAGCCACGGGCCCATCCATCTGGCCCATCAAGACTCACTCTCATTTCATCAGTCCATAAAACCTTAGAAAAATCAGTCTTGAGATATTTCTTGGCCCAGTCTTGACGTTTCAGCTTGTGTCTTGTTCAGTGGTGGTCGTCTTTCAGCCTTTCTTACCTTGGCCATGTCTCTGAGTATTGCACACCTTGTGCTTTTGGGCACTCCAGTGATGTTGCAGCTCTGAAATATGGCCAAACTGGTGGCAAGTGGCATATTGGCAGCTGCACGCTTGACTTTTCTCAGTTCATGGGCAGTTATTTTGCGCCTTGGTTTTTCCACACGCTTCTTGCGACCCTGTTGACTATTTTGAATGAAACGCTTGATTGTTCGATGATCACGCTTCAGAAGCTTTGCAATTTTAAGAGTGCTGCATCCCTCTGCAAGATATCTCACTATTTTTGACTTTTCTGAGCATGTCAAGTCCTTCTTTTGACCCATTTTGTCAAAGGAAAGGAAGTTGCCTAATAATTATGCACACCTGATATAGGGTGTTGATGTCATTAGACCACACCCCTTCTAATTACAGAGATGCACATCACCTAATATGCTTAATTGGTAGTAGGCTTTCGAGCCTATACAGCTTGGAGTAAGACAACATGCATAAAGAGGATGATGTGGTCAAAATACTCATTTGCCTAATAATTCTGCACTCCCTGTATATATATATATCGCATATGCGTGTATGTGTGTATGTGTATGTGTGTGTGTGTATATATATATATATATATATATATATATATATATATATATATATATATATATATATATACACACACTGTATATATATGTGTGTGTGTGTATATGTATATATGTGTATATGTATATATATATATATATATATATATATATATATATATATATATATATACTGTATATGTGTGTGTGTGTATATATATATATATATATATATATAATTTGCTTTAGACCGCAATATAAAGGTGGTGCCAACTTTATCCCCACATTACTGCCTAGTTGCCTAGTGCATTTTTTTTTTTTTTTATAAACCACACTTCACTGTATTTTGGGGAGCATTTATAAATTTAACCAGAGATGTGATCTCTGGTTAATTTTTTTTAAGCGCTAATTTCTACTGTGAGCTCGTAGTAGCAATAACCAGCCACTTGTAATGGCAGATAAATTATTGCGCTCCTGCAAACAGGCAAATTTGTTAATTTAGCTCTCCACTCTCTATCCCTGTATGTTTAATAAACTGCAATCTGTATTTTGGCTTTAACGAGCACTACTTGATTTTTTTTTACTGTTGTAATGTTACCTTTTTGGGTTAAAGGTTTTTAGGTTTAGTTTGTTAAGATTACAGAAACTATACTGTTTTTTTCCTTTCCTTTTTATTTTGTCATTTTAAATAGCTACTTTTGCATGTTGTATCCCCAACTATACTGAAAATGTCAGCCACCAATCAGCAAGTGCCACCCAGAGTGCTAAACCAAAAATGGGGCAGCTCCTAAGCTTATATTCCTGCTTTTTTAAATAAAGATACCAAGAGAAAAAAAAGACCAGGGCTATTTTTACATTTCTGCTGTGTTTGTGTTTAGCTGTAATTTTCCTCTTACTCATTTTATGTACCCACACATATTATATACTGTTTTTCTCACCATTAAATGGACTTTTTAAAGATACCATTATTTTCATCATATCTTATAACTTACTATAAAAAAATGATAAAATATGATGAAAAAAATAAAAAAAAAAACACTTTTTCTAACTTTGACCCACAATAGTTTGTAAATTTTGTCCTGCGTTTAGAAATACCCAATGTTTACATGTTCTTTGCTTTTTTGCAAGTTATAGGGCAATAAATACAAGTAGTACTTTGCTATTTCCAAACCATTTTTTTTTTTTTTTTTTTATAATTAGCGATAGTTACATTGGAACACTGACATCTGTCAGGAATCCCTGAATATCCCTTCACATATATATATTTTTTATTAGTAGACAACCCAAAGTATTGATCTAGGCCCATTTTGGTATATTTCATGCCACCATTTCACCGCCAAATGCAATCAAATAAAAGAAAATATGTTAACTTTTTCTTTAACTTGAGCTTTGTCACTGAAATTATTTAAACAGCTTGTGCAATTATGGCACAAATGGTTGTAAATGCTTCTCTGGGATCCCTTTTGTTCAGAAATAGCAGACATATATGGCTTTGCCATTACTTTTTGGTAATTAGAAGGCTGCTAAATGCCGCTGCGCACAACACTTTTATTATGCCCAGCAGTGAAGGGGTTAATAAGGGAGCTTGTAAGGTTAATTTTAGCTTTAGTGCAGTAGACAACCCAAAGTATTGATCTAGGCCCATTTTGCTATATTTCATGCCACCATTTCACTGCCAAATGCAATCAAATAAAAAATATTAATGTTTTTCACTAACTTTAGGTTTCTCACTGAAATTATTTAACTTTTCTTTAACTTGAGCTTTGTCACTGAAATTATTTAAACAGCTTGTGCAATTATGGCACAAATGGTTGTAATTGCTTCTCTTGGATCCCCATTGTTCAGAAATGGCAGACATATATGTCTTTGGCATTGCTTTTTGGTAATTAGAAGGCTGCTAAATGCCGCTGCACATCACACTTTTTTATGCCCAGCAGTAAATGGGTTAATCAGGTAACTTGTAAGGTTAATTAGATAAAGTTTAGAGATCAGCCTCCCACCTGACACATCCCACCCCCTGATCCCTCCCTGACCCCTCTCAAACAGCTATCTCCCCACCCCACAATTGTCACAGCCATCTTAAGTACTGGCTGAAAGTCTGCCAGTACTAAAATAAAAGGATATATATATATATATATATATATATATATGTACAAAGAGCGTGAGAGAGTAGGTAATATTGCTAAAATATATACTTAATGGTGCCACCCTTCAAGTAAAATATAATATTTAATATAGAGAGAAAAAATACCAGGATATATATTAATACCCTACAACTGTAATGGATTCAAAGAGGCACACAAAAAATAACTTTTCAAATACACAATTTATTTCCCAAAATACAATTCAGTATAAAAAGCATTATCTGTCAGTGTCAAACACCACAGCAGAAAGCAAATTCTAACTTAAAACATTTAAAGTGCAAAGTAACCTAATTCTCTCCCTGTTCTATGTCAAGATAATGCACCACTAAATGAAGGGGTTAATCAACACAGATAATGTGCAACCTAAGTATATAATTAACCAACTGTCAGGACATATGTTAACTAGGCAGCATGCATATATACATAAATAACTACAGTCCATACATAAATGTAATATGGGTTTTGTTTGTAGTGCTTAAACGCTCTTGTGATATACAAGCACATCTCCTCAATATGGCATGATTCAAACCGCAGCTATTCCTGCTGCATATATATTCATTCACAAATGTGACTTCTTAACTGAAATAGACAGGCACTTAGCTTAGATTTTTCAGTTATGCTGTTCCCAACGGCTTTCAGCTTGCAAGCGCTTGTGATGACTCCTTTTCATGTGACGTAATCCAAAGTAGGAGTGGCGGAGCGTCACCAGGGACTGTGAGTGGCTGTAGGCGGAAGAAACCTTTTCCATGGGTCAGAGGACGCCCAGTTGAATCGACATATCGCCGTGAAGCTTGTCAAAGTTTCTGACAGTGTGAAATACCAAGATGTACCGTATACAATCACCTCTCATATAGGCAAGTCCTTACCGCATTCCAAAAGCACACTTTCAAACCGCTCACTCCACCGCCAGAGCCAAATCAGCACATAACTCAATCACTTGGACTGTACTGCTGCATATATGGAGCCAAAGTGTCTCTTTGTAAGCAGATGATTCAGGGAACAGGTTAGACTTTTGCACTGAAAATCAAGACCCAGAGTACAGTCGACTTATACCTGGGTTTCCAAACACATAGTGCCAACGCACGTTTCTCCCCCACCTCCAGTATGTGTTACAGGGGATCATCAGGGCATATAAAGTCCTCACCGGACATCCTATTTTATACAGATACCTGATTACTTACAGGTGATTCACCCAAGCAGCCTTGCAATTTCTTAAAGCTGTATTGCATTTAACCCTGTATGAGTAAAGGATAAACAACAGAGCTCTATATTGTGTTAAATACTTATTATTTGGTTCAACCTAATTCCTAGTTACCCCCAATATTTTCTACACAACAGAGATCAAATAGAATTCACCCTCAGTTCTGGCATACACTACAAACGGATGCTTAACCATTATACATAATTATTTACAAAAAGTGGGCAAATTCCAGCTTGTCATTCAGACCTTTTGGGATTCTAGTTCCCAGTCTGTAAATCCATTTGGCCTCTTTTTGTAAAAGGACCCTGTCATTATTACTACCACGTCCATTTGTGATGCCTTTATCTATGATGGTAAACTTTAATGAATCTACATTGCCATTATGTACGGTACAGAAATGTCTGGCAACATTTGTATCCCTGGAGTGAAGTATATCATCTCTATGCTCCTGTACCCGGTCCTTCACCATTCTCTTGGTTTTTCCAACATAGAAGGCCGGGCAGGAGCACCGTAGAAGATATATTACCCCTTCCGATCTGCAATTAAAGAAAAATGTTATATCAAAAATCTTTCCATCCTGGACAGAGAATTGTTTAGTGCTATCCATGTGGGCACAGTACACACAGTGCCCACATGGAAAACTACCTTTAATACCTCTGTCCTTTCTTAACCAATCCGAGGCAGAAGGACCCCTTAGGAATTGGCTTCTCACCAGTTTGTCCTTTAAGCTCTGTGCCTTCCTGGCTGTTAGGAGTGGAGAATCTCCTATCACGCTTTTAACTTTGTCATCTAGGGATAAGATGTGCCAATTTTTCTTAAAAACTGACCTAATACTCTTCCATTGATTGTTGAAATTAGAAATAAATATAATCTCACTTTCTCTTGTTAAGTGTATCCAGTCCACGGATAATCCATTACTTATGGGATATTAACTCCTCCCCAACAGGAAGTGCAAGAGGATTCACCCAGCAGAGCTGCTATATAGCTCCTCCCCTAACTGCCATTACCAGTCATTCTCTTGCACCCAACTAATAGATAGGATGTGTGAGAGGACTGTGGTGATTATACTTAGTTTCATACCTTCAATCAAAAGTTTGTTATTTTATAATAGCACCGGAGTGTGTTATTCCTTCTCTGGTAGAATTTGAAGAAGAATCTACCTGAGTTTTTCTATGATTTTAGCCGGAGTAGTTAAGATCATATTGCTGTTTCTCGGCCATCTGAGGAGAGGTAAACTTCAGATCAGGGGACAGCGGGCAGATTAATCTGCAAAGAGGTATGTAGCAGCTTATTATTTTCTGACAATGGAATTGATGAGAAAATTCTGCCATACCGATATAATGTAAACTCAGCCTTAAATGCAGTAGCAGCAACTGGTATCAGGCTGTCATGTATGTATATTTTACACTTCAGTATTCTGGGGAATGGCACTTCACTGGAATTATACTGTATGCATAAAACTTTAGCCTAATTTGCAGGGACTAGCAACAGGCTTTTTAATAACACTCAATTTATTAATGTTAAACGTTTTTTGCTGGCATGTAAAATCGTTTAATTTTCTGAGGTACTGGGTGAAAAAATGTTTTGGGCACTATTTTTTTCCACTTGGCAGTCGTTTTATTTAATTTATGACAGTTTACTGATCTCTCTCACTGTTATGTGTGAGGGGGAGGGGCCTTTTTTGGCGCTTTTGCTACGCATCAAAAAATTCAGTCAGAAGTTTATTGTCTTCCCTGCATGATCCGGTTCATCTCTACAGAACTCAGGGGTCTTCAAAACTTGTTTTGAGGGAGGTAATCACTCACAGCAGAGCTGTGAGATTGTAGTTGACTGTGATAAAAAAACGTTTATTTCTGTATTTTTTTTCTGCTATCAGGGTTAGTTATCCTTTGCTAATGGGAGCAATCCTTTGCTAAAATTGTGTTTTTTACAAAGATTTGATGCTATAACTTTTCAGTTTATTAATTTTCAACTGTCATAACTTTTTCTGTGCTTCTTATAGGCACAGTACGTTTTCATATTATAGTAAATTACTTGAAAAGTATTTCCAAGTTGCTAGTTTATTTGCTAGTGTGTTAAACATGTCTGATTCAGAGGAAGATATCTGTGCTATATGTGCTAAAGCCAAAGTGGAGCCCAATAGAAATTTATGTACTAACTGTATTGATGCTACTTTAAATAAAAGTCAATCTGTACAAATTGAACATATTTCACCAAACAACGAGGGGAGAGTTATGCCGACTAACTCGCCTCACGTGTCAGTACCTGCATCTCCCGCTCGGGAGGTGCGTGATATTGTAGCGCCGAGTACATCTGGGCGGCCATTACAAATCACATTACAGGATATGGCTACTGTTATGACTGAAGTTTTGGCTAAATTACCAGAACTAAGAGGTAAGCGTGATCACTCTGGGGTGAGAACAGAGTGCGCTGATAATATTAGGGCCATGTCAGACACTGCGTCACAATTTGCAGAACATGAGGACGGAGAGCTTCATTCTGCGGGTGACGGTTCTGATCCAAACAAACTGGATTCAGATATTTCAAATTTTAAATTTAAGCTGGAAAACCTCCGTGTATTACTAGGGGAGGTGTTAGCGGCTCTGAATGATTGTAACACAGTTGCAATACCAGAGAAAATGTGTAGGTTGGATAAATATTTTGCGGTACAGGCGAGTACTGACGTTTTTCCTATACCTAAGAGACTTACTGAAATTGTTACTAAGGAGTGGGATAGACCCGGTGTGCCGTTCTCACCCCCTCCGATATTTAGAAAGATGTTTCCAATAGACGCCACCACACGGGACTTATGGCAAACGGTCCCTAAGGTGGAGGGAGCAGTTTCTACTTTAGCTAAGCGTACCACTATCCCGGTGGAGGATAGCTGTGCCTTTTCAGATCCAATGGATAAAAAGTTAGAGGGTTACCTTAAGAAAATGTTTGTTCAACAAGGTTTTATATTGCAACCTCTTGCATGCATTGCGCCTGTCACGGCTGCAGCAGCATTTTGGTTTGAGTCTCTGGAAGAGACACTTGAATCAGCTCCATTAGATGAGATTACACACAAGCTTAAAGCCCTTAAGTTAGCTAACTCATTTATTTCAGATGCCGTAGTACATTTAACTAAACTTACGGCTAAGAATTCCGGATTCGCCATTCAGGCACGCAGAGCACTGTGGCTAAAATCCTGGTCAGCTGACGTTACTTCTAAATCTAAATTGCTTAATATACCTTTCAAAGGGCAGACCTTATTCGGGCCCGGGTTGAAAGAAATTATCGCTGACATTACAGGAGGTAAAGGCCATGCCCTGCCTCAGGACAGAGCCAAACCTAAGGCTAGACAGTCTAATTTTCGTTCCTTTCGTAATTTCAAAGCAGGAGCAGCATCAACTTTCTCTGCACCAAAACAGGAAGGAGCTGTTGCTCGCTACAGACAAGGCTGGAGACCTAACCAGTCCTGGAACAAGGGCAAGCAGGCCAGGAAACCTGCTGCTGCCCCTAAGACAGCATGAATCGAGGGCCCCCGATCCGGGAACGGATCTAGTGGGGGGCAGACTTTCTCTCTTCGCCCAGGCTTGGGCAAGAGATGTCCAGGATCCCTGGGCGTTAGAGATCATATCTCAGGGATACCTTCTAGACTTCAAATTCTCTCCCCCAAGAGGGAGATTTCATCTGTCAAGGTTGTCAACAAACCAAATAAAGAAAGAGGCGTTTCTACGCTGCGTACAAGATCTTTTATTAATGGGAGTGATCCATCCGGTTCCGCGGTCGGAACAAGGACAAGGGTTTTACTCAAATCTGTTTGTGGTTCCCAAAAAAGAGGGAACTTTCAGGCCAATCTTGGATTTAAAGATCCTAAACAAATTCCTAAGAGTTCCATCGTTCAAAATGGAAACTATTCGGACAATTTTACCCATGATCCAAAAGGGTCAGTACATGACCACAGTGGATTTAAAGGATGCTTACCTTCACATACCGATTCACAAAGATCATTACCGGTATCTAAGGTTTGCCTTTCTAGACAGGCATTACCAGTTTGTAGCTCTTCCATTCGGATTGGCTACGGCTCCGAGAATCTTCACAAAGGTTCTGGGTGCTCTTCTGGCGGTACTAAGACCGCGAGGAATTGCGGTAGCTCCGTACCTAGACGACATTCTGATACAAGCTTCAAGCTTTCAAACTGCCAAGTCTCATACAGAGTTAGTACTGGCATTTCTAAGGTCGCATGGATGGAAGGTGAACGAAAAGAAGAGTTCTCTCTTTCCACTCACAAGAGTTCCCTTCTTGGGGACTCTTATAGATTCTGTAGAAATGAAGATTTACCTGACAGAAGACAGGTTAACAAAGCTTCAAAATGCATGCCGTGTCCTTCATTCCATTCAACACCCGTCAGTAGCTCAATGCATGGAGGTGATCGGCTTAATGGTAGCAGCAATGGACATAGTACCCTTTGCACGCCTACATCTCAGACCGCTGCAATTGTGCATGCTAAGTCAGTGGAATGGGGATTACTCAGACTTGTCCCCTACTCTGAATCTGGATCAAGAGACCAGAAATTCTCTTCTATGGTGGCTTTCTCGGCCACATCTGTCCAGGGGGATGCCATTCAGCAGGCCGGACTGGACAATTGTAACAACAGACGCCAGCCTACTAGGTTGGGGCGCTGTCTGGAATTCTCTGAAGGCTCAGGGACAATGGAATCAGGAGGAGAGTCTCCTACCAATAAACATTCTGGAATTGAGAGCAGTTCTCAATGCCCTTCTGGCTTGGCCCCAGTTAACAACTCGGGGGTTCATCAGGTTTCAGTCGGACAACATCACGACTGTAGCTTACATCAACCATCAGGGAGGGACAAGAAGCTCCCTAGCAATGATGGAAGTATCAAAGATAATTCGCTGGGCAGAGTCTCACTCTTGCCACCTGTCAGCAATCCACATCCCGGGAGTGGAGAACTGGGAGGCGGATTTCTTAAGTCGTCAGACTTTTCATCCGGGGGAGTGGGAACTTCATCCGGAGGTCTTTGCCCAAATACTTCGACGTTGGGGCAAACCAGAGATATGGCGTCTCGACAGAACGCCAAGCTTCCTCGTTACGGGTCCAGATCCAGGGATCCGGGAGCGGTTCTGATAGATGCTTTGACAGCACCTTGGACCTTCGGGATGGCTTATGTGTTTCCACCCTTCCCGATGCTTCCTCGATTGATTGCCAGAATCAAACAGGAGAGAGCATCAGTGATTCTAATAGCGCCTGCATGGCCACGCAGGACTTGGTATGCAGATCTAGTGGACATGTCATCCTGTCCACCTTGGTCGCTACCTCTGAAACAGGACCTTCTGATCCAGGGTCCCTTCAAACATCAAAATCTAATTTCTCTGAAGCTGACTGCTTGGAAATTGAACGCTTGATTTTATCAAAACGTGGTTTTTCTGAGTCAGTTATTGATACCTTAATACAGGCTAGGAAGCCTGTTACCAGAAAGATTTACCATAAGATATGGCGCAAATACTTATATTGGTGCGAATCCAAGAGTTACTCATGGAGTAAGGTTAGGATTCCGAGGATATTGTCTTTTCTACAAGAAGGTTTAGAAAAGGGTTTATCCGCTAGTTCCTTAAAGGGACAGATTTCAGCTCTGTCCATTCTTTTACACAAACGTCTGTCAGAATTTCCGGACGTTCAAGCTTTTTGTCAGGCTTTAGCTAGGATCAAGCCTGTGTTTAAAACTGTTGCTCCACCATGGAGTTTGAACTTAGTTCTTAATGTTTTACAGGGGGTTCCGTTTGAACCCCTTCATTCCATTGATATCAAGTTGTTATCTTGGAAAGTTCTGTTTTTAATGGCGATTTCCTCGGCTCGAAGAGTCTCTGAGTTATCTGCCTTACATTGTGATTCTCCTTATCTGATTTTTCATTCAGACAAGGTAGTTCTGCGTACTAAACCTGGGTTCCTACCTAAGGTGGTCACTAACAGGAATATCAATCAAGAGATTGTGGTTCCATCTTTGTGTCCTAATCCTTCTTCGAAAAAGGAACGTCTGCTACACAATCTAGATGTAGTCCGTGCCCTGAAATTTTATCTACAGGCAACTAAGGATTTTCGACAAACGTCTTCCCTGTTTGTCGTTTATTCTGGTCAGAGGAGAGGTCAAAAAGCTTCGGCTACCTCTCTCTCCTTTTGGCTTCGTAGCATAATACGGTTAGCCTATGAGACTGCTGGACAGCAGCCTCCTGAAAGAATTACAGCACATTCTACTAGAGCTGTGGCTTCCACTTGGGCCTTTAAGAATGAGGCTTCTGTTGAACAGATTTGCAAGGCTGCAACTTGGTCTTCTCTTCATACTTTTTCCAAATTTTACAAATTTGACACTTTTGCTTCTTCGGAGGCTGTTTTTGGGAGAAAGGTTCTTCAGGCAGTGGTTCCTTCCGTATAAAGAGCCTGCCTGTCCCTCCCGTCATCCGTGTACTTTAGCTTTGGTATTGGTATCCCATAAGTAATGGATGATCCGTGGACTGGATACACTTAACAAGAGAAAACATAATTTATGCTTACCTGATAAATTTATTTCTCTTGTAGTGAATCCAGTCCACGGCCCGCCCTGTCACTTTAAGGCAGGTAATTTTTCCATTAAACTACAGTCACCACTGCACCCTATGGTTTTCCTTTCTCTGCATGTTTTCGGTCGAATGACTGGTAATGGCAGTTAGGGGAGGAGCTATATAGCAGCTCTGCTGGGTGAATCCTCTTGCACTTCCTGTTGGGGAGGAGTTAATATCCCATAAGTAATGGATGATCCGTGGACTGGATACACTACAAGAGAAATAAATTTATCAGGTAAGCATAAATTATGTTTTTTTCTTTTTTAGGGTTATTTCGATACAGAAGGTCATCCCTAGACATACTTCTAGCTTTCCAGAGGGATTTCTTAAGACACTTATTCGAATAGCCTCTTTTTAAAAATCTCTCTTTCATCAATGACGCATGAGTGTCAAACTTTGATAAAGAAGAGCAATTCCTCCTCAACCGGAGGAATTGACCATAAGGAATCCCTTTTTTAAGGTGTTCTGGGTGACTACTATCTGCATGTAAAATGTTGTTAGTAGCGTTCTTTTTCCTATATTTTTCCGTGACTATTTTTAGACCCTCTTTTTTCAGAGTAACATCCAGAAAGTTTAATTCTGTTGTATTTGTTTCTGATGTCAAAATAATGTTTTTGTCATTATGGTTCAGGACAGCAACGAATTCATTGAATTCTTCCGCTGTCCCATCCCACAGAACAAGGACATCGTCCACATACCGGATCCACAGCAGCACTTTGTCCTCAAAGATCCTTGAATGTTATTCAAAAATCTCTGATTCCCAAAGGCCCAGGTGTAGACAAGCATACGTGGGGGCACAAACTGCCCCCATCGCAGTTCCACATAGCTTTCGAAAAACCTGTCCATCAAATGTGAACACATTATTCTTCAAAATAAACTCAAGAAGAGAATATACAAATTCAGTGTGTTCAGCATATGCTGGACCTCTAGTTTCTAGGAACCTCCTAATTGCTCTTAGGCCTATTTTATGGGGAATGGAGGAGTAGAGACCCTCCACATCTAAAGATGCCAAGATGGTCTTTTCACTTACTTCTACCCCATCTAGCTTTCTTAGTAAGTCGGCCGTGTCTTTTATATAAGATGTCAAAGTTAATACAAAAGGCCGTAAGTACTTGTCTACTTGTCTTTTTTTATTAACTTTGACATCTTAAAAGACACGGCCGACTTACTAAGAAAGCTAGATGGGGTACAAGTAAGTGAAAAGACCATCTTGGCATCTTTAGATGTGGAGGGTCTCTACTCCTCCATTCCCCATAAAATAGGCCTAACAGCAATTAGGAGGTTCCTAATATTGGCACATCTTATATCCCTACAATCAATGGAAGAGTATTAGGTCAGTTTTTAAGAAAAATTGGCACATCTTATCCCTAGATGACAAAGTTAAAAGCGTGATAGGAGATTCTCCACTCCTAACAGCCAGGAAGGCACAGAGCTTAAAGGACAAACTGGTGAGAAGCCAATTCCTAAGGGGTCCTTCTGCCTCGGATTGGTTAAGAAAGGACAGAGGTATTAAAGGTAGTTTTCCATGTGGGCACTGTGTGTACAGTTCCCACATGGATAGCACTAAACAATTCTCTGTCCAGGATGGAAAGATTTTTGATATAAAATTTTTCTTTAATTGCAGATCGGAAGGGGTAATATATCTTCTACGGTGCTCCTGCCCGGCCTTCTATGTTGGAAAAACCAAGAGAATGGTGAAGGACCGGGTACAGGAGCATAGAGATGATATACTTCACTCCAGGGATACAAATGTTGCCAGACATTTCTGTACCGTACATAATGGCAATGTAGATTCATTAAAGTTTACCATCATAGATAAAGGCATCACAAATGGACGTGGTAGTAATAATGACAGGGTCCTTTTACAAAAAGAGGCCAAATGGATTTACAGACTGGGAACTAGAATCCCAAAAGGTCTGAATGACAAGCTGGAATTTGCCCACTTTTTGTAAATAATTATGTATAATGGTTAAGCATCCGTTTGTAGTGTATGCCAGAACTGAGGGTGAATTCTATTTGATCTCTGTTGTGTAGAAAATATTGGGGGTAACTAGGAATTAGGTTGAACCAAATAATAAGTATTTAACACAATATAGAGCTCTGTTGTTTATCCTTTACTCATACAGGGTTAAATGCAATACAGCTTTAAGAAATTGCAAGGCTGCTTGGGTGAATCACCTGTAAGTAATCAGGTATCTGTATAAAATAGGATGTCCGGTGAGGACTTTATATGCCCTGATGATCCCCTGTAACACATACTGGAGGTGGGGGAGAAACGTGCGTTGGCACTATGTGTTTGGAAACCCAGGTATAAGTCGACTGTACTCTGGGTCTTGATTTTCAGTGCAAAAGTCTAACCTGTTCCCTGAATCATCTGCTTACAAAGAGACACTTTGGCTCCATATATGCAGCAGTACAGTCCAAGTGATTGAGTTATGTGCTGATTTGGCTCTGGCGGTGGAGTGAGCGGTTTGAAAGTGTGCTTTTGGAATGCGGTAAGGACTTGCCTATATGAGAGGTGATTGTATACGGTACATCTTGGTATTTCACCCTGTCAGAAACTTTGACAAGCTTTACGGCGATATGTCGATTCAACTGGGCGTCCTCTGACCTATGGAAAAGGTTTCTTCCGCCTACAGCCACTCACAGTACCTGGTGACGCTCCGCCACTCCTACTTTGGATTACGTCACATGAAAAATAGTCATCACAAGCGCTTGCAAGCTGAAAGCCGCTGGGAACAGCATAACGGAAAAATCTAAGCTAAGTGCCTGTCTATTTCAGTTAAGAAGTCACATTTGTGAATGACTATATATGCAGCAGGAATAGCTGCGGTTTGAATCATGCCATATTGAGGAGATGTGCTTGTATATCACAAGAGCGTTTAAGCACTACAAACAAAACCCATATCACATTTATGTATGGACTGTAGTTATTTATGTATATATGCATGCTGCCTAGTTAACATATGTCCTGACAGTTGGTTAATTATATACTTAGGTTGCACATTATCTGTGTTGATTAACCCCTTCATTTAGTGGTGCATTATCTTGACATAGAACAGGGAGAGAATTAGGTTACTTTGCACTTTAAATGTTTTAAGTTAGAATTCGCTTTCTGCTGTGGTGTTTGACACTGACAGATAATACTTTTTATACTAAATTGTATTTTGGGAAATAAATTGTGTATTTGAAAAGTTCTTTTTTGTGTGCCTCTTTGAATCCCTTGCTGTTCTAGGGTATTAATATATATCCTGGTATTTTTTCTCTCTATATTAAATATAGGATACCCCCTTAGCCCTGATTGGCACCATTGCTGGCCGATGCAGAGAGGGCCACAGAGTGGATGCTTAAAAAAAGGTATTGCAGTGATTCCTCAATATCGAGGCATCACTGCAATACCTTGAAAGCGGATGGAAGCGATCACGATCGCTTCCACCGCTTGAAACCCCAGAGGACGTGCCAGGCACGTCCTTGGTCATTAACTGACACTTCTTGTAGGACTTGCCTAACACGTCCTTGGTCTTTAAGGGGTTAAAGGGACATGAAACCAAATTTTATTTCTTTCATGTTTCAGAGCATACAATTGTAAACCATTTTCTAATTAACATCTGTTATAATGCTTTATTCTCTTGGTATCTTTTCTTGAAGGAGCAGCAATGCACTACTGGGAGCTAGCTGAACATATCAGTAAGTCAGTCACAAGAGGCATATATGTGCAGTCACCAATAAGCAGCTAGTTCTGAGCCTTTACTTTTCAACAAACGATACCAAGAGAATTAAGCAAATTAGTTGAAATAAGCAAAAAAGGAAAGCTGTTTAAAATTTAATGTTCCATCTGAAATACAAAAGACAATTTTTTTGGATTGGTTCAATACTATATGCTGGCAAATATATAGGGAGAAGTCCCTATTCATCTATTCTTAACATTGATATATTACTGTTTTTTCTTTGTATAATGTGGATTTCAAATATATGTTTATATTAAATATGTCATTTCATTATAATGTATATAGTGTGTCATCTAGAATCAGCTCTATTATACTGTTAGTGTGTCAGCTAGAATCAGCTCTATTATAATGTTAGTGTGTCAGCTAGAATCAGCTCTATTATACTGTTAGTGTGTCAGCTAGAATCAGCTCTATTATACTGTTAGTGTGTCGGCTAGAATCAGCTCTATTATACTGTTAGTGTGTCAGCTAGAATCAGCTCTATTATACTGTTAGTGTGTCAGCTAGAATCAGCTCTATTATACTGTTAGTGTGTCAGCTAGAATCAGCTCTATTATACTGTTTGTGTGTCAGCTAGAATCAGCTCTATTATACTGTTAGTGTGTCAGCTAGAATCAGCTCTATTATACTGTTAGTGTGTCAGCTAGAATCAGCTCTATTATACTGTTAATGTGTCAGCTAGAATCAGCTCTATTATACTGTTAGTGTGTCAACTAGAATCAGCTCTATTATACTGTTAGTGTGTCAGCTAGAATCAGCTCTATTATACTGTTAGTGTGTCAGCTAGAATCAGCTCTATTATACTGTTAGTGTGTCAGCTAGAATCAGCTCTATTATACTGTTAGTGTGTCAGCTAGAATCAGCTCTATTATACTGTTAGTGTGTCAGCTAGAATCAGCTCTATTATACTGTTAGTGTGTCAGCTAGAATCAGCTCTATTATACTGTTAATGTGTCAGCTAGAATCAGCTCTATTATACAGTTAGTGTGTCAGCTATAATCAGCTCTTTTATACTGTTAGTGTGTCAGCTAGAATCAGCTCTATTATACTGTTAGTGTGTCAGCTAGAATCAGCTCTATTATACTGTTAGTGTGTCGGCTAGAATCAGCTCTATTATACTGTTAGTGTGTCAGCTAGAATCAGCTCTATTATACTGTTAGTGTGTCAGCTAGAATCAGCTATATTATACTGTTAGTGTGTCAGCTAGAATCAGCTCTATTATACTGTTAGTGTGTCAGCTAGAATCAGCTCTATTATACTGTTTGTGTGTCAGCTAGAATCAGCTCTATTATACTGTTAGTGTGTCAGCTAGAATCAGCTCTATTATACTGTTAGTGTGTCAGCTAGAATCAGCTCTATTATACTGTTAATGTGTCAGCTAGAATCAGCTCTATTATACTGTTAGTGTGTCAACTAGAATCAGCTCTATTATACTGTTAGTGTGTCAGCTAGAATCAGCTCTATTATACTGTTAGTGTGTCAGCTAGAATCAGCTCTATTATACTGTTAGTGTGTCAGCTAGAATCAGCTCTATTATACTGTTAGTGTGTCAGCTAGAATCAGCTCTATTATACTGTTAGTGTGTCAGCTAGAATCAGCTCTATTATACTGTTAGTGTGTCAGCTAGAATCAGCTCTATTATACTGTTAGTGTGTCAGCTAGAATCAGCTCTATTATACTGTTAGTGTGTCAGCTAGAATCAGCTCTATTATACTGTTAGTGTGTCAGCTAGAATCAGCTCTATTATACTGTTAGTGTGTCAGCTAGAATCAGCTCTATTATACTGTTAGTGTGTCAGCTAGAATCAGCTCTATTATACTGTTAGTGTGTCAGCTAGAATCAGCTCTATTATACTGTTAGTGTGTCAGCTAGAATCAGCTCTATTATACTGTTAGTGTGTCGGCTAGAATCCGCTCTATTATAATGTTAGTGTGTCGGCTAGAATCAGCTCTATTATACTGTTAGTGTGTCAGCTAGAATCAGCTCTATTATACTGTTAGTGTGTCAGCTAGAATCAGCTCTATTATACTGTTAGTGTGTCAGCTAGAATCAGCTCTATTATACTGTTAGTGTGTTGGCTGTTGAGCGCCCTCTTCACTTCTTTTTAAATTGCATATACCTGCCCCCCCCTGTTCTGGCGCCAATTGTAAGAGACTAAGACTTGTCAATCACCCCGGATGGACAAGTCTGGGGTAGTTTAACTCCTCCTTCCCTGTCTTCATGCTGACACTGCATCTGAAAAAATAAAAAAACAACAAAGTAGAATAGCACCACTGCATCATGTGACAGACGTCAGCCAATCACAGAATGCATATACTATATCCTGTGAATCTTGCACATGCTCAGTAGGAATTGGTGCCTCAGAAAGTGTACATATATAAATTTAGATAATGGATGTGAAATGGAAAGTTGGTTAAAACTTTAATTCTGAGTTTAGTGGTCCTTTAACTTGTGAGCAAGGCTGTACCACAGTGGTCTCAAAGTACCGGCCCTGGGGCCATATGCGGCCCTCAAAATAGTTTAATCTGGCCCTCCCTTGTTTATTAGGTAAATGATTCATTTGGCCCCATCAACGTTTTAAGGTTCTAAGAAGTGTAGCAAGTTGATGTTCTATATAGGCACCGACAAGATAAATATAAAGGCAAGCATTGTCCAGTGTAGACTCCCAGGATGCACTGCTTATTCAGTTGCAGAATGATCACTTCTCTCACAAGATAAATATACACTGTGTCTGTCTATAGTGGGCTACAGCGCCTACCATGCACTACTACTTAAGTAAATGTCACTACCAGTTTCTAGTATTTCCAGTTCGAGGTCTCGCTCTGTTCAAGTGGCCCCCATGGGAGAACAACACTTGGCCAGTAGCCCCCGGATACAATGATCTTGATACCCCTGCTTTACCACAAGGGACCTGGGCGAGTCATTAGATTACACCGTGTTGTAAAGTAGCTACTTGAGCTATCAATATGAGGTTACATGTGTCTACTATTATATTCCTGACCAGAACTCATACAGATTTATCATTTAATGGAACTCTGAACTGCTTTTAGAGGTTTTTTAACATGTCTTTAATGTATTAATTATCTTTCAGAAAAACTCCTGCACGTTGCCGGATGATTTAAAGAACTTTTATCTGATGACCGACGGCTTCCAGATGACTTGGAACGTGAAGATTGATGGTCAGTTTGTTTACAGAAAAAAATATATATTGAATATATAGAAGAGATGCGCAGCCATGAAAAATTTGGTTTGTTCAAATCTTTCGTGAAAAATATTTGAGGATTCCCCCCCCCCCCCCGAATATTCATTGGCTGCACTTTTCGGTATTTGTTTATTTAAAACACAACAAATACTGAATATTCGTTAAACATTTTACATTTGTTTTTTAATGTAAATGTTTAAAATCTACAGGTGAAAAAGTTCACCTGTAGCTTTATACTTATATTTTGCACTCTGGGAGCGCACTAACCTGCTCATCTTCTTCACAGAATCACGGCTGCGCTAATCGGTGGCTTAGCACGGGCAGCTTCCACTACCTTCCCCATTAGTGCTGCTCTTGGGAACTACTGCACTCAACCTCCTGTTAGCGCAGCTGGGGTTCTGTGAAGAAGAGGACAGGATTAGTGCGGCTCTCCAGCGAGCTAAAGGTAAGTATTAACCCCTTAAAAGTAATTTAAAGAAAACAAATTATTTTTCGTTTCATTTAAATTTTGTTGCTACATTGGTTCAATGATTAGTTTTGTTAAAATGAAACAAATATCCAATTTTCATTATGAATTTGCATTTGTAACAAAACGAATACACATCTCTAACATATAGTAACTGTGTTTTTTAACTCCCCGATGTAGACTGTAGACTGCAGGTTAAATAATAAATTGATTATTATCCCTCAATATGGACCATAGACTAAATAGTAAGTGGCTTAAATTAAGTGCTTTTAGTAGAGGGAGCAGTTACTAGTGGTGTTCCTCAGGGGTTAGTTCTGGGACCTGTTTTGTTTAACTTATTTATTAGCAAAGGGCTACAGGGAAGAATTTCCATCTAGATAAGAAAAATTTGAAGGTTAATTACAGACTTAATTACCTTTTTTACTGGCTGTTACAAATGAGGAATGAGTTATTTTAATTTTAGTAGTATTGCAGTGGTATTATAATGTAGTATTGCAGCACAAAAGGCCAACAGAATTTTTGGGTGTATATATAGCGGTATTACCAGAAGAAATAGTACAGTTTTTATGCCCCTTTACAGATCGCTAGTTAGTCCTTATCTTGAATATTGTGTACAGTGCTCAATGCCGTATTTCCAGAAGAACATAAATAAATTGGAATATGTTCAAATGAGGCTACTAAAATTTGTACATGGTCTAAAAAATAAAACTTACCAGGAAAGGCTCAATGTATAAGTATAGCACGGAGAAGAGGAGTGAAAGCGGTGATACGATAGAAACTCTAAAATATATAAAGTAGTTTAGTAAAGCTGAGGCTTATGAGCATTTCCATAACAAGATGTCTTGATTTTAAGTTTAAGGGTAGTAGTTACAGGAGTAATTTGCAGAAGTACTTCTTTACAGAGATGGAGACTCATGGAATAAACTCCCATTAGACATGGTAAAATCAAACCATATAGGCTAAATAAACAGGGTTTTAAGCCCTCCTCCCCAATATGGATAGTAGATTAAATAGTAGTTGGTTTATTAACCCTTAGGTTAGAGATACCTTATTTTGTTGTGGCCTTCTAAACTGCTTCTTTTTTTTTTTTTTTACTTTTTGACAAATGTACACAGTGGAAATAAGGCAAAGCTGCTAGTTTGAGGCGATATGACATATACATGAACATAAGATGAGGCGATATGACAGTAACATGTACATAAGATGAGGCGATTTGACAGTAACATGTACATAAGATGAGGCGATATGACAGTAACATGTACATAAGATGAGGCGATTTGACAGTAACATGTACATAAGATGAGGCGATATGACAGTAACATGTACATAAGATGAGGCGATTTGACAGTAACATGTACATAAGTGAGGTGATATGACAGTAACACGTACATAAGTTGAGGTGATATGACAGTAACACGTATATAAGATGAGGCGATATGACAGTAGCATGCACATAAGATGAAGTGATATGACTGTAAAACATACATAAGTTGAGGTGATATGACAGTAAAACATACATAAGATGAGGTGATATGACAGTAAAATGTACATAAGATGAGGCAATATGGCAGTTACGTGTACATAAGATGAGGTGCTATGACAGTTAGATGTGCATAAGATGAGGTGATATGACAGTAACACATACATAAGATGAGGCGATATGACAGTAACACATACATAAGATGAGGCGATATGACAGTAACATGTACATAAGATGAGGTGATATGACAGTAACATGTACATAAGTGAGGTGATATGACAGTAACATGTACATAAGATGAGGTAATAGTAACAGTTACATGTACATTAGATGAGGTAATAGTAACAGTTACATGTACATAAGATGAGGTAATAGTAACAGTTACATGTACATAAGATGAGGTGATTTGACAGTAACACATATACATAAGATGAGGTGATATGACAGTTGCATGTAAATAAGCTGAGGTGATATGATAGTAAAGTACATAAGATGAGGCGATATGATAGTAACATGCACATAAGATGAGGTGATATGACAGTAACCTGTACATAAGATGAGGTGCTATGACAGTTAGATGTGCATACGATGAGGTGATATAACAGTAACATGTACATAAGATGAGGTGATATGACAGTAACTTGTATGTAAGTGAGGCGATATGGCAGTTACGTGTACATAAGATGAGGTGCTATGACAGTTATATGTGCATAAGATGAGGTGATATGACAGTAACACATACATAAGATGAGGCAATATGACAGTTACATGTACATAAGATGAGGCGATATGACAATAACACATACATAAGATAAAGCGATATGACAGTAACACATACATAAGATGAGGCAATATGACAGTTACATGTACATAAGATGAGGCAATATGACAATAACACATACATAAGATGAGGCGATATGACAGTAACATGTACATAAGATGAGGCAATATGACAATAGCACATACATAAGATGAGGCGATATGACAGTAACACATACATAAGATGAGGCAATATGACAATAACACATACATAAGATGAGGCGATATGACAGTAACATGTACATAAGATGAGGCAATATGACAATAGCACATACATAAGATGAGGCGATATGACAGTAACACATACATAAGATGAGGCGATATGACTGTTACATGTACATAAGATGAGGCGATATGACAATAACACATACATAAGATGAGGCGATATGACAGTAACACATACATAAGATAAAGCGATATGACAGTAACACATACATAAGATAAAGCGATATGACAGTAACACATACATAAGATGAGGCAATATGACATTTACATGTACATAAGTGAGGCAAAATAATAGAAACAAGGGAGGTCTCTGGTCTCAGCTGAAAACTTCATTTGTGATTAAACCCAATTTGCTGACATACATAGGTAGTGACTGATCACTCGCTCATAGCACAGAACACACTGCAGGCTGTTTTCAGATATGCCCCAGACTTTACTGGATAATAATTAAATATTAAGCTGGGAACCGTGTACTTTATGTGTCAGAATGCTGTACGTTTTGTTCTGAAGTGGTTTAGGGATGCAACCGCAATAAAAGAAACACAAAATTATTTTTTCTTTGTTGCTTCTAAAAAGTGCATTTTAAAATCTATTAGTTTTAAACATTTGTAAAAAACGTTGTAAAATGTTGACTTCCTGATGTATAGTGCGTGATCCGATGTACTCAGCACTGTATTTCCTATTAACTTCAAATTCAAAAAGTATATGATTAACTAGTGCTCTGCAAAATGCATTATAGACTATTTTAGTCTTTACCGTCCCTTTAATGATGAGTAACGTCTGTAAAGGAGTAGAGTTAGAAGAGAATTATCTGGCACTTTGTAACTGCTCTTTGCTTTTGGATTGTTTCAAAATAATATATAGCAGTATTTCCTGAGAATAAAACAAAGCCCATTTGAATGTGTTCTAAAGCTAATAAGGATTAGAGTGGATGGGTAAAAGGATAAATAAGTATTATTAATAAATATGCAAAAATTCTCTATAGCTATATTTTTGCTTTTCTATTAGTTTAGGCACGATGTGTGACAATGCAAAACATTTTAAACAAAGGATCCAAATGCACAAGCATAGAGTGCGTTACATCACATGACCCAATGTGCATCACTACCAATATGAAATATTCCACCAATGGCGAGGTTGATGTATCTGATGTGTATTTTGCTCACACCTGATGTCTGACAAAGGGACCTCTGTGTCCTTTTAAAGGATCATTAAACACTCAATAAATGCTAAATACAATAAAGCATTTAACAAAAGATTAGTCTGAGAATAACGTAGATGTATCTTTGTTGTTGGGGTAAGAAATCTTTATATATATATATATATATATATATATATATATATATATATATATGTGTGTGTGTGTGTGGGTGTGTTTGACACTGTATGTGTGTTTATATATATATATATATATATATATATATATATAAAGTCCTAAAGCCCGTTCACACGGGCCATTGTTTGCAGTACATCGGTCCCACCCCTTGCGCTCTCTCTCCCCCTCTCTTTTGCTCTCTCTCCCCCTCTCTTTTGCGCTCTCTCGCTCCACCTCTCTTTTGCTCTCTCTCTCCCCCCTCTCTTTTGCTCTCTCTCTCCCCCCTCTCTTGCTCTCTCTCCCCTCTCTTTTGCTCTTTCCCCTCTCTATTTTGCTCTCTCTCTCTCCCCCCTCTCTTTTGCTCTCTCTCTCCCCCCTCTCTTGCTCTCTCTCCTCTCTCTTTTCCCTCTCTTTTGCTCTCTCTCCCCCCTCTCTTTTGCTCTCTCTCCCCCCTCTCTTTTGCTCTCTCTCCCCCCTCTCTTTTGCTCTCTCTCCCCCCTCTCTTTTGCTCTCTCTCTCCCCTCTCTTTTGTTCTCTCTCTCCCCCCTCTCTTTTGCTCTCTCTCCCCCTCTCTCTTTTGCGCTCTCTCTCCCCCTCTCTCTTTTGCGCTCTCTCTCTCCCTCCCTCTTTTGCGCTCTCTCTCTCCCTCCTCTTTTTTGCGCTCTCCCCCCTCTTTTTGAGCTCACTCTTCTCCCTCTCTTTTGCGCTCTCTCTCCCCCTCTCTCTTTTGCGCTCTCTCTCTCCCTCCCTCTTTTGCGCTCTCTCTCTCCCTCCTCTTTTTTGCGCTCTCCCCCCTCTTTTTGAGCTCACTCTTCTCCCTCTCTTTTGCGCTCTCTCCCCCCTCTCTTTTGCGCTCTCTCTCTCTCCCCCTCTCATTTGCGCTCTCTCTCTCTCCCCCTCCTCTTTTTTGCGCTCTCCCCCCTCTTTTTTGAGCTCTCTCTTCTCTTTCTCTTTTGCTCTCTCTCTCCCCCTCTCTTTTGCGCTCTCTCTCTCCCCCCTCTCTTTTGCTCTCTCTCTCTCCCCCTCTCTTTTGCGCTCTCTCTCTCTCTCCCCCTCTCTTTTGCGCTCTCTCTCTCTCTCTCTCTCTCTCTCTCCCCCCCCTCTCTTTTGCGCTCTTTCTCTCTCCCCTCTCTCTCTTTTGCTCCCTCTCTCCCCCCTCTCTTTTACACTCTCTCTCTCTCTCCCCCTCTCTTTTGCTCTCTCTCTCTCCCCCTCTCTTTTGCGCTCTCTCTCTCCCCCTCTCTTTTGTGCTCTCTTTCTCCCCCTTTCTTTTACGCTCTCTCTTTCCCCCTCTTATTTTCTCTCTCCCCCTCTCTTTTGCACTCTCTCTCCCCCCTCTCTTTTGCACTCTCTCTCCCCCCTCTCTTTTGCACTCTCTCTCCCCCCTCTCTTTTGCACTCTCTCTCCCCCCTCTCTTTTGCACTCTCTCTCCCCCCTCTCTTTTGCGCTCTCTCTCCCCCCTCTCTTTTGCGCTCTCTCTCCCCCCTCTCTTTTGCGCTCTCTCTCCCCCCTCTCTTTTGCGCTCTCTCTCCCCCCTCTCTTTTGCGCTCTCTCTCCCCCCTCTCTTTTGCGCTCTCTCTCCCCCCTCTCTTTTGCGCTCTCTCTCCCCCCTCTCTTTTGCGCTCTCTCTCCCCCCTCTCTTTTGCGCTCTCTCTCCCCCCTCTCTTTTGCGCTCTCTCTCTTCCCTCTCTTTTGCTCTCTCTCTCCCCTCTCTATTGCTCTCTCTCCCCTCTCTTCTTTTGCTCACTCTCTTTCCCTCTCTTTTGCTCTCTCTCTCTCCCCCTCTCTTTTGCTCTCTCTCTCCCCCTCTCTTTTGCTCTCTCTCTCCCCCTCTCTTTTGCTCTTTCCCCTCTATTTTGCTCTCTCCCCCCCTCTATTTTGCTCTCGTCATGCCCACTTCCGTCCACCGTCACCGTGCCGCAGCAGATCAGGTAGACTCTAAGGCCAGGTGTGTTTGTCCTTGTGCTGTCTTTACTGCGCATGACAGCTTCGGACAAACACACTTGACCTTTTATATTATACCTTTACTTGGCTTTTTTCTCACATAAAGAATCTTTACTTTCTTTGCTCAAACCTACACATTCATTATGAACAGATCATTTATTGGTGTTCTATTGCTGTCTTCACAAACATCTGTTTAGATTTTACATTTGGACAATTTACATTATGGGATTTTAGAGGTTTTGACGTATATTGAAGCAATAAGACTTCTTAAAGTCAAAATGTAACTTTTATGTTTGAGACACAGCGTGTAATTTTTATATACTTTTCAATTTACTTCTATTATCAGATTTACTTTGTTCTTTTGGTATCCTTTGTTGAAAAGCAGGGAGGTAAGCTCAGGCGCAGCAATGAACTACTGGTGATTTTTGGCTACACACATATGCCTCTTGCCATTGGCTCACCTGACATGCTCCCAGCAGTGCACTGTTGCTCTGAACTTGGCTTAATCTATGTGCTTAACCTATTTCATCAAAAATGGTTCTAGAAAAAGTTATTACCGTTTAGTGGCATACACACAGCTTTACATGTGTATGGGTGCATGGAGTGTGTGTCTGTGTGGGGTGTGTGTGTGGAGTGTGTAAGGTGTGTGTGTTTGTTTGAAGTGTGGAGTGTGTGAGGTATGTGTGTTTCTGTGAGGTGTGTGTGGGGGGTATAACAGGGGTGTGTGGTATGTGTGTTTCTGTGAGGTGTGGGGTGTGTAAGTTGTGTGTGTTTGTGAGGTATGTGTGTTTCTGTGAGGTGTGTGTGTGGGGGGGTATAACAGGGGTGTGTGGTATGTGTGTTTCTGTGAGGTGTGGGTTGTGTGAGGTGTGTGTGAGGTATGTGTGTTTCTGTGAGGTGTGGGGTGTGTAAGTTGTGTGTGTGGGGTGTGTGGACTGTGTAAGGTGTGTGTGGGGTATGTGTTTCTGTGAGGTGTATGGGGGGTATAAGGGTGTGTGTGGTATGTGTGTTTCTGTGTGGTGTGGAGTGTGTGAGGTATGTGTGTTTCTGTGAGGTGTGTGTGTAGGGAGTGTAAGTGGGGTGGTATGTGTGTTTGTGTGAGGTGTGTGTTTGTGTGAGGTGTGGAGTGTTTGGGGGGGGTGTAGAGGGGTGGTATGTGTGTTTGTGTGGGGTGTGTATGGTGTGTGTGTTTGTGAGGTGTAGATTGTGTGAGGTATGTGTTTCTGTGAAGTGTGAGGTGTGTGTTTCTGTGAGGTGTGTGTAGGGGGGTGGTATGTGTGTTTGTGTGAGGTGTGGAGTGTGTGAGGTATGTGTGGGTTTAAGGGGGGTGTGTGGTATGCGTGTTTCTGTGAGGTGTGTGTGGGGGGGTGTGGAGTGTGTAAGGTGGGTGTGTGTAAGGTATGTGTGTTTCTATACTAACGGCTAGATTTAGAGTTCTGCGTTAGCCGTCAAAAGCAGCGTTAAGGGGTCCTAACGCTGGTTTTGGCCGGCCGCTGGTATTTAGAGTCAGGCAGGAAAGGGTCTAACGCTCACTTTCAAGCCGCGACTTTTCCATACCGCAGATCCCCTTACGCCAGTTGCGTATCCTATCTTTTCAACGGGATCTGCCTAACACTGGTATTTAGCATCTTGGCTGAAGTGAGCGGTAGACCCTCTACCGACAAGACTCCAGCCACAGAAAAAAGTCAGTAGTTAAGAGCTTTCTGGGCTAACTCCGGTTTATAAAGCTCTTAACTACTGTGCTATAAAGTACACTAACACCCATAAACTACCTATGTACCCCTAAACCGAGGTCCCCCTACATCGCCGCCACTATAATAAATATTTTTAACCCCTAATCTGCCGACCGCACACCGCCGCCACCTACATTATCCCTATGAACCCCTAATCTGCTGCCCCTAACATTGCCGACACCTACATAATATTTATTAACCCCTAATCTACCCCCCCCAACGTCGCCGCTACCTTACCTACACTTATTAACCCCTAATTTGCCAACCGGACCTCGCCGCTACTCTAATAAATGTATTAACCCCTAAACCGCCGCACTCCCGCCTCGCAAACCCTATAATAAATAGTATTAACCCCTAATCTGCCCTCCCTAACATCGCCGCCACCTAACTTCAAGTATTAACCCCTAATCTGCCGACCGGACCTCGCCGCTACTCTAATAAATGTATTAACCCCTAAAGCTAAGTCTTACCCTAACCCTAACAATTAAATAAAATAAACTAAATTACAAAAAAAACAAACACTAAATTACAAAAAATAAAAAAGATTACAAGAATTTTAAGCTAATTACACCTACTCTAAGCCCCCTAATAAAATAACAAAGTCCCCCAAAATAAAAAAAATTCCCTACCCTAATCTAAATTAAAAAAGTTAACAGCTCTATTACCAGCCCTTAAAAGGGCTTTTTGCGGGGCATGCTCCAAAGAAATCAGCTCTTTTGCCTGGAAAAAAAAAACACAATACCACCCCCCAACATTACAACCCACCACCCACATACCCCTACTCTAACCCAAACCCCCCTTAAATAAACCTAACACTACCCCCCTGAAGAGCTCCCTACCTTCCTATCAGCCAATCGGAATTCGAGGGACGCCATCTTGGATGACGTCATTTAAAGGAACCTTCATTCGGCGAGTAGGCGTCGTGGAAGAAGGATGGATCCGCGTCGGCTGGAAGAAGATGGCTCCGCTCCGGATGGATGAAGATAGAAGATGCCGCTTGGATGAAGATGTCTACCGGTCCGGATGTCCTCTTCTGCCGGAATAGGATGAAGACTTCTGCCGCTCCGGATGTCCTCTTTTGGTCCATCGGTGCCCAGCTGGGTGAACACGACTCAAGGTAGGGAGATCTTCAGGGGGGTAGTGTTAGGTTTATTTAAGGGGGGTTTGGGTTAGAGTAGGGGTATGTGGGTGGTGGGTTGTAATGTTGGGGGGTGGTATTGTGTTTTTTTTTACAGGCAAAAGAGCTGATTTCTTTGTGGCATGCCCCGCAAAAAGCCCTTTTAAGGGCTGGTAATAGAGCTGTTAACTTTTTTAATTTAGATTAGGGTAGGGAATTTTTTTTATTTTGGGGGGCTTTGTTATTTTATTAGGGGGCTTAGAGTAGGTGTAATTAGCTTAAAATTCTTGTAATCTTTTTTTTATTTTGTGTAATTTAGTGTTTGTTTTTTTTGTAATTTAGTTTAGTTTATTTAATTGTAGGTAATTGCAGGTACTTGTAGTTAATTGATTTAATTTATTTATTGATAGTGTAGTGTTAGGTTTAATTGTAACTTAGGTTAGGATTTATTTTACAGGTAATTTTGTAACTATTTTAACTAGGTAGCTATGAAATAGTAAATAACTATTTATTAGCTATTGTACCTAGTTTAAATAAATACAAAGTTGCCTGTAAAATAAATATAAATCCTAAAATAGCTACAATATAATTATTCGTTATATTGTAGCTATATTAGGGTTTATTTTACAGGTAAGTATTTAGCTTTAAATAGGAATACTTTAGTTAATAAGATTTAATTTATTTCGTTAGATTAAAATTATATTTAATTTAGGGGGGGTGTTAGGGTTAGGGTAAGACTTAGCTTTAGGGGTTAATACATTTATTAGAGTAGCGGCGAGGTCCGGTCGGCAGATTAGGGGTTAATACTTGAAGTTAGGTGGCGGCGACGTTGGGGAGGGCAGATTAGGGGTTAATACTATTTATTATAGGGTTTGCGAGGCGGGAGTGCGGCGGTTTAGGGGTTAATACATTTATTAGAGTAGCGGCGAGGTCCGGACGGCAGATTTGGGGTTAATAAGTGTAGGTAAGGTAGCGGCGATGTTGGGGGGGGGCAGATTAGGGGTTAATAAATATAATATAGGGGTCGGCGATGTTAGGGGCAGCAGATTAGGGGTACATAGGTATAATGTAGGTTGCGGCGGTGTACGGAGCGGCAGATTAGGGGTTAATAATAATATGCAGGGGTCAGCGATAGCGGGGGCAGCAGATTAGGGGTTAATAAGTGTAAGGTTAGGGGTGTTTAGACTCGGGTTCATGTTAGGGTGTTAGGTGCAGACTTAGAGAGTGTTTCCCCATAGGAAACAATGGGGCTGCGTTGGGAGCTGAACGCTGCTTTTTTGCAGGTGTTAGGTTTTTTTTCATCCCAAACTGCCCCATTGTTTCCTATGGGGGAATCGTGCACGAGCACGTTTTAGCTGCTTACCGCTACCGTAAGCAACGCTGGTATTGAGGGTTGAAGTGGCGGTACATTAGGCTCAACGCACCCTTTTTGGAGCCCAACGCAGCCCTTCAGACAACTCTCAATACCAGCGTTGTCTTAAGGGTGCGTTGGGAAAAAAAGCGGCGTTAGCTACGCGGGTCTTTACAGACAAAACTCTAAATCTAGCCGAAAGTGTTTTATTCTTAATACAAATTTGTAGTAAGTGTATAACTCCGTAAATACAAATTTCTCTTGTTAAGTGTATCCAGTCCACCGATCATCCATTACTTATGGGATATTCTCCTTCCCAACAGGAAGTTGCAAGAGGATCACCCACAGCAGAGCTGCTATATTAGCTCCTCCCCTAACTGTCATATCCAGTCATTCTCTTGCAAGCCTCAACCAAGATGGAGGTCGTAAGAGGAGTGTGGTGTTTTATACTTAGTTTATTCTTCAATCAAAAGTTTGTTATTTTTAAATGGTGCCGGAGTGTACTGTTTATCTCAGGCAGTATTTAGAAGAAGAATCTGCCTGCGTTTTCTATGATCTTAGCAGAAGTAACTAAGATCCATGGCTGTTCTCACATATTCTGAGGAGTGAGGTAACTTCAGAGAGGGAATGGCGTGCAGGTTTTCCTACAATAAGGTATGTGCAGTTAATATTTTTCTAGGGATGGAATTTGCTAGAAAATGCTGCTGATACCGAACTAATGTAAGTAAAGCCTTAAATGCAGTGATAGCTACTGGTATCAGGCTTATTAATAGAGATGCATACTCTTATAAAAATGTAATATAAAACGTTTGCTGGCATGTTTAATCGTTTTTATATGTATTTGATGATAAAATTTATTGGGGCCTAGTTTTTTTCCACATGGCTGGCTTGAATTTGGCCTAGAAACAGTTTCCTTAGGCTTTCCACTGTTGTAATATGAGTGGGAGGGGCCTATTTTGCCGTTTTTTTTGCACAGCAAAAATTACAGACGCAGACATCCAGCTTCTTCCTGCATGATCCAGGACATCTTTGGAGGGCTCAAAAGGCTTCAAAGTCGTTTTTGAGGGAGGTAAAAAGCCACAGTAGAGCTGTGGCAGTTGTTGTGACTGTTTGAAAAAAAAAAGTTTTTGTCTTTTATTATTTTTTGGGTATTAAGGGGTTAATCATCCATTTGCAAGTGGGTGCAATGCTCTGCTAACTTGTTACATACACTTAAAATTTCGTTAGTGTAACTGCCTTTTTTCACTGTTATTTCAAATTTTGACAAAATTTGTGTTTCTTAAAGGTGCAGTAACGTTTTTTATATTGCTTGTAAACTTGTTTAAAGTGTTTTCCAAGCTTGCTAGTCTCATTGCTAGTCTGTTTAAACATGTCTGACACAGAGGAAACTACTTGTTCATTATGTTTGAAAGCCATGGTGGAGCCCCATAGGAGAATGTGTACTAAATGTATTGATTTCACCTTAAACAGTAAAGATCAGTCTTTAACTATAAAAGAAATATCACCAGAAGATTCTGACGAGGGGGAATTTATGCCGACTAACTCTCCCCACGTGTCAGACCCTTCGCCTCCCGCTCAGGGGATGCACGCTAATATGGCGCCAATTACATCAGGGACGCCCATAGCGATTACCTTGCAGGACATGGCTGCAATCATGAATAATACCCTGTCAGAGGTATTATCCAGGTTGCCTGAATTAAGAGGCAAGCGCGATTGCTCTGGGGTTAGGAGAAATACAGAGCGCGCAGATGCTGTAAGGGCCATGTCTGATACTGCGTCACAATATGCAGATCATGAGGACGGAGAGCTTCAGTCTGTGGGTGACATCTCTGATTCGGGGAATCCTGATTCAGAGATTTCTAATTTTAAATTTAAGCTTGAGAACCTCCGTGTGTTGCTTGGGGAGGTATTAGCTGCTCTGAATGACTGTAACACAGTTGCAGTACAAGAGAAATTGTGTAGACTGGATAAATACTATGCGGTACCGGTGTGTACTGATGTTTTTCCTATACCTAAAAGGCTTACAGAAATTATTAGCAAGGAGTGGGATAGACCGGGTGTGCCTTTTTCCCCACCTCCTATATTTAGAAAAATGTTTCCAATAGACGCCACTACACAGGACTTATGGCAGACGGTCCCTAAGGTGGAGGGAGCAGTTTCTACTTTAGCAAAGCGTACTACTATCCCGGTTGAGGACAGTTGTGCTTTTTCAGATCCAATGGATAAAAAATTGGAGGGTTACCTTAAGAAAATGTTTATTCAACAAGGTTTTATTTTACAGCCCCTTGCATGCATTGCGCCTGTCACGGCCGCGGCGGCATTCTGGTTTGAGGCCCTGGAAGAGGCCATCCATACAGATCCATTGACTGGAATTATTGACAAGCTTAGAACTCTTAAGCTAGCTAACTCATTTGTTTCTGATGCCATTGTTCATTTGACTAAACTAACGGCGTAGGGCGCTATGGCTTAAATCCTGGTCAGCTGACGTGACTTCGAAGTCTAAATTACTCAACATTCCTTTCAAGGGGCAGACCTTTATTCGGGCCTGGTTTGAAGGAAATTATTGCTGACATTACTGGAGGTAAGGGTCACACCCCTCCTCAGGACAGGGCCAAAGCAAAGGCCAAACAGTCTAATTTTCGTGCCTTTCGAAATTTCAAGGCAGGTGCAGCATCAACTTCCTCTGCTTCAAAACAAGAGGGAACTATTGCTCAATCTAAGCAGGCCTGGAAACCTAACCAGTCCTGGAACAAAGGCAAGCAGGCCAGAAAGCCTGCTGCTGCCTCTAAGACAGCATGAAGGAACGGCCCCCTATCCGGCGATGGATCTAGTAGGGGGCAGACTTTCTCTCTTCGCCCAGGCGTGGGCAAGAGATGTTCAGGATCCTTGGGTGTTGGAGATCATATCTCAGGGATATCTTCTGGACTTCAAAGCTTCCCCTCCACAAGGGAGATTTCATCTTTCAAGGCTATTTGCAAATCAGATAAAGAAAGAGGCATTCCTACGCTGTGTGCAAGACCTCCTAGTTATGGGAGTGATCCATCCAGTTCCGCGGACGGAACAAGGACAGGGTTTTTATTCGAATCTGTTTGTCGTTCCCAAAAAAGAGGGAACCTTCAGACCAATTTTGGATCTAAAGATCTTAAACAAATTCCTCAGAGTTCCATCTTTCAAAATGGAAACTATTCGGACCATCCTACCCATGCTCCAAGAAGGTCAGTACATGACCACAGTGGACTTAAAGGATGCCTACCTTCACATACCGATTCACAAAGATCATCATCGGTTTCTAAGGTTTGCCTTTCTAGACAGGCATTACCAATTTGTAGCTCTTCCCTTCGGGTTGGCTACAGCCCCAAGAATCTTTACAAAGGTTCTGGGCTCACTTCTGGCGGTTCTAAGACCGCGAGGCATAGCGGTGGCTCCGTGTCTAGACGACATCCTGATACAGGCGTCAAGCTTTCAAGTTGCCAAGTCTCATACAGAGATAGTTCTGGCATTTCTGAGGTCGCACGGGTGGAAAGTGAACGAGGAAAAGAGTTCTCTATCCCCACTCACAAGAGTCTCCTTCTTAGGGACTCTTATAGATTCTGTAGAAATGAAAATTTACCTGACGGAGTCCAGGTTATCAAAACTTCTAAATGCTTGCCGTGTTCTTCACTCCATTCCGCGCCCTTCGGTAGCTCAGTGTATGGAGGTAATCGGCTTAATGGTAGCGGCAATTATGCATGCTGAGTCAGTGGAATGGGGATTACACAGATTTGTCCCCTCTGCTAAATCTGGATCAAGAGACCAGAGATTCTCTTCTCTGGTGGTTGTCTCGGGTACACCTGTCCAAGGGTATGACCTTTCGCAGGCCAGATTGGACAATTGTAACAACAGATGCCAGCCTTCTAGGTTGGGGTGCAGTCTGGAATTCCCTGAAGGCACAGGGATCGTGGACTCAGGAGGAGAAACTCCTTCCAATAAATATTCTGGAGTTAAGAGCGATATTCAATGCTCTTCTGGCTTGGCCTCAGTTAGCAACACTGAGGTTCATCAGATTTCAGTCGGACAACATCATGACTGTGGCTTACATCAACCATCAAGGGGGAACCAGGAGTTCCCTAGCGATGTTAGAAGTCTCAAATATAATTCGCTGGGCAGAGTACCACTCTTTCCACCTGTCAGCAATCCATATCCCAGGCGTGGAGAACTGGGAGGCGGATTTTCTAAGTCGTCAGATTTTCCATCCGGGGGAGTGGGAACTCCATCCGGAGGTGTTTGCTCAGTTGATTCATCGTTGGGGCAAACCAGAGTTGGATCTCATGACGTCTCGCCAGAACGCCAAGCTTCCTTGTTACGGATCCAGGTCCAGGGACCCAGAAGCGACGCTGATAGATGCTCTAGCAGCGCCTTGGTTCTTCAACCTGGCTTATGTGTTTCCACCGTTTCCTCTGCTCCCTCGACTGATTGCCAAAATCAAACAGGAGAGAGCATCAGTGATTCTGATAGCACCTGTGTGGCCACGCAGGACTTGGTATGCAGACCTAGTGGTCATGTCATCCTTTCCACCATGGACTCTGCCTCTAAGACAGGACCTTCTGATACAAGGTCCTTTCAATCATCCAAATCTAATTTCTCTGAGACTGACTGCATGGAGATTGAACGCTTGATTCTATCAAAGCGTGGCTTCTCCGAGTCAGTCATTGATACTTTAATACAGGCACGAAAGCCTGTTACCAGGAAAATCTACCACAAGATATGGAGTAAATATCTTTATTGGTGTGAATCCAAGAATTACTCATGGAGTAAGGTTAGGATTCCTAGAATATTGTCTTTTCTCCAAGAGGGCTTGGACAAAGGATTATTAGCTAGTTCCTTAATGGGACATATTTCTGCTCTGTCTATTCTTTTGCACAAGCGTCTGGCAGAGGTTCCAGACGTCCAGGCATTTTGCCAGGCTTTGGTTAGAATTAAGCCTGTTTTTAAACCTGTTGCTCCCCCGTGGAGCTTAAACTTGGTTCTTAAAGTTCTTCAAGGAGTTCCGTTGGAACCCCTTCATTCCATTGATATTAAACTTTTATCTTGGAAAGTTCTGTTTTTGATGGCTATTTCCTCGGCTCGGAGAGTCTCTGAGCTATCTGCCTTACAATGTAAATTCTCCTTATCTGATTTTTCATGCAGATAAGGTAGTCCTGCGTACAAAACCTGGGTTTTTACCTAAGGTGGTTTCTAACAAGAATATCAATCAAGAGATTGTTGTTCCATCATTGTGTCCTAATCCTTCTTCAAAGAAGGAACGTCTTTTACATAATCTGGACGTAGTCCGTGCCTTGAAGTATTACTTTCAAGCTACTAAAGATTTTCGTCAAACATCTACCCTGTTTGTCGTTTACTCTGGACAGAGGAGAGGTCAAAAAGCTTCTGCAACCTCTCTTTCCTTTTGGCTTCGGAGCATAATACGCCTAGCCTATGAGACTGCTGGACAGCAGGCCCCTGAAAGGATTACAGCTCATTCTACTAGAGCTGTGGCTTCCACCTGGGCCTTTAAAAATGAGGCCTCTGTTGAACAGATTTGCAAGGCCGCGACTTGGTCTTTGCTTCACACTTTTTCCAAATTTTACAAATTTGATACTTTTGCTTCTTCGGAGGCTGTTTTTGGGAGAAAGGTTCTTCAGGCAGTGGTTCCTTCCGCTTAATCCTGCCTTGTCCCTCCCATCATCCGTGTACTTTAGCTTTGGTATTGGTATCCCATAAGTAATGGATGATCCGTGGACTGGATACACATAATTTATGCTTACCTGATAAATTTATTTCTCTTGTAGTGTATCCAGTCCACGGCCCGCCCTGTCCTTTTAAGGCAGGTCTAAATTTTAATTAAACTACAGTCACCACTGCACCCTATGGTTTCTCCTTTCTCTGTTTGTTTTCGGTCGAATGACTGGATATGACAGTTAGGGGAGGAGCTAATATAGCAGCTCTGCTGTGGGTGATCCTCTTGCAACTTCCTGTTGGGAAGGAGAATATCCCATAAGTAATGGATGATCCGTGGACTGGATACACTACAAGAGAAATAAATTTATCAGGTAAGCATAAATTAAGTTTTTCAATGTATATTATATATTTATTTGAATAAATAGAACATATTCTGCTATGTGAAGATCACTGGAATGTGAAATATTTATATTTTCATGTCAGGTTACTTCTAGGGCAGTTAATGCACGAGTGGGAGCAAAAAATACAGCTCCACTCGTAATCTATCCCATAATGAACTAAAAACTGTGTTTGGTGAAATAAGGAATTTTTATGTCAAATACCAATAAACTGGCTGAAAACTTTTTATAGGTACTTATTACAAATATTTCTAGTATATATTGAAGTTTTAAAAACAATTAAAACATTGAGTTTCCTATCTCCTTAAGAGCATCAGGTCCTCCTTCTGACGTTTTTATATAATATCAGTTTTATTGGAATAAAATAGTATCAGAAACATCTTCATTTTACAGATTTGTAATTTATAAAAAAAAAAAAAGTTTACCACCTGTGTTTTTGCAATAAAAATGATTTGTTGTTTGCAGAAAACCCGGTACAGGTGGGTTCCATGGTAATCAACAGCATCTCAAATCTGAACCGCCTTGGTGGGAGCGCTGCATTCTCCCTGCCAAATGCCCCGACGCTGGCTGATGTGGACAGCGATACAGATGAAGAAGGTACAAAAACCACACAAACAATCTTCATTAATGCTCCCTATTCATTTTACTAAAAGGAGGATTACACTTTAACGGTACATTACTATATGCTGAAGCAAATGCTAGAAGCTGCCTAATTATTTTTTAGTTTGTGGACATAAACACACATACGCTATAGACCCTTTACTTTTCCACACCCTTTGTCATATAACCTATCCCTATACCCTGAGGGCCCCAATCCAGATCTAGTGACATCACAGACAACCAGGTACTCCCAGCTAAGTTAGGGAATTCCCATTTATGAGCCTAGTGTCCATATCTCCCCTGTTGCATACCCCTGTAAGATACAGGTGAGCATGTTATAACCTGCAGTAGCAGCACTTAAAGCGCTGTTTAACCCGAGGGGTAGGCAGCTGTTACCGAGCCCTAATCCCCCCCATTAGAGCTAAAGGAACACGTAGTGACCACACTCTAAAAATGCTTAGTCTGCTGGAATTAATAACATAAAACTTGTGTAGTTTCTTCACAGAAAAAAAAGTCTAAATTTATGTGTAAATACAAACAACTAAAAATAGCTCTAGCTTAGTAGCGTGAAAAGGGCCCAGCAGTGAAAGAGTTAAAAGGATTAGCCACAAAAGGGAACCTCATATCTTAAAAACTACGGTTTATTGTTCCTTAAAAGGATATGAAGCCAAAATGTTTTCTTTCATGATTCAGACAGAGCAGGCAATTTTAATCAAGTTTCTAATTTACTCCTAATATCAGTTTTCTTTGTTCTTTTGGTATCTTTATTTGAAAAGCAGAAATATAAGCTTAGGATTTGGCCCATTTTTGGTTCATGCTTGCTGATTGGTGGATAAATCTAAGCTTACATTCCTGCTTTTTCAAATAAAGATACCAAGAAAACAAAGAAACATTGATAATAGGAGTAATTTAGAAAATTGCTTAAAACTGCTGCTCTATCTGAATTATGAAAGAAAAAACGGGTTACATGTCCCTTTAATATATTCTCCAGGACTTTTTTTTTGTTAAAAACTTTCCTATTGAGGAATCTATGGCCCCAATTTATCAAAGGTCTTGCGGACCTGATCCGACACTGCGGATCAGGTCCGCAAGACCTCGCTAAATGCGGAGAGCAATACGCTCTCCGCATTTAACATTGCACCAGCAGCTCACAAGAGCTGCTGGTGCAACGCCCCCCCCCCCCCCTGCTGACTCGCGGCCAACAGCAGGGAGGTGTCAATCAACCCGATCGTATTCGATCGGGTTGATTTCCGGCGATTTCTGTCCGCCTGCTCAGAGCAGGCAGACAGGGTTATGGAGCAGCGGTCTTTAGACCGCTGCTTCATAAGTTGTGTTTCTGGCTAGTCTGAAGACTCGCCAGAAACATGGCCCTTCCGTACGGAGCTTGATAAATGGGCCTGTATGGGTTTATAGATGTCGTCACTGTGCTGTGACCTATTGCTGAGCAACACATTCACCCACAGTAGAACGGGTAAAGATCACATGACCTCTTCATTGTTGTTCTAAATATGTGCTTTTTTTAATTAAAGGGACAGTCAACACTAAAATTGTTATTATTTAAAAAGATAGATAATACCTTTACTACCCATTCCCCAGCTTTGCACAACTGACATTGTTAGATTAATAAACTTTATAACATTTAAACCTCTACATTTCTGCCTGTTTCTAAGCCACTACAGACAGCCTCTGCTTTTGTGTTTGCTTTTCACAACAGGAGACTGCTAGTTCATGTGGGCCATATAGATAACATTGTGCACAACACAGTACTAAATGCAAGTCAATAGATAATAAATAAAAAGTCATGTGATAAGGGGCAGTCTGCAGAGGCTTAGATACAAGGTAATCACAGAGGTAAAAAGTATATTATTATAACTGTGTTGGTTATGCAAAACTGGGGAATGGGTAATAAAGGGATTATCTATCTTTTTAAACAATACAAATTTTGGAGTTGACTGTCCCTTTAAACGTGTTTGTTCCTATATTGGAAAGAAAATCACATGGTTCATATGATGGTCGTACATAGATGCAGCACACTGATAAAGCCGAGAAACCTGTAGTAAGGCATTGTTTGTACAATGTGCATGTAGCTTCTACTAATACTGGCCAACTGATCAAATGTCACCAGAGGGGAGGTGATTGTAAGAAGAAAAAAAACTCTTCTAGAGAGAGACTTTTTTGTTTTGTTTTGTTTTTGTTTATCCTAAGGCAGGGGTGTCCAAACTTTGCTCTCCAGAGGTTTTGGAACTACATTTCCCATGATGCTCAGCTAGATAAAATGCTGGCTGAGCATCATCGGAAATGTAGTTCCAAATCCTCTGGAGAGCAAAGTTTGGACACCCCTGTCCTAAGGGACTGAGAGAATGCAATTTTACAGTTGCCCAGGGGGTGGCAGCAGAATAGTAAATGTACTAAGTTATAGTGGCATTATAGTGATAAAATGACATGGTCTAATTTGTTAGAGCTTGTCAACTTATCACCAGCAACTCTGCAAAGCTATGTTTTTACCCTATCCCAAAAGGGTTAAACACATATAAAGTACCGGTGGGTCCCAAGTGGAAACTGTCGCTGATCCAATCAGCAGCATTTGTCTTCAGAAGGGTTGTACTTTACCTTCGTGTTCCATCCCTTTGCAAGGATTAAATACATCACTTGACATAGTGTCTAGGGATAAAATAACTTATGTGTTGTGTATGTACTGTGTGTGTATGTATATGTGTGTGTATGTATATATGTGTGTGTATGTATGTATGTGTATATGTGTGTGTGTGTATGTGTATATATATGTGTGTGTTTTTATTGGGAAATGTTTTATAGATAATCTTTCCTTACAGTTTTCTTTAGAGTTTAATATATATATATTAGGAATAAAGTTGGGAAATCCTATTTTTTTTATATATGCATCAGAAATTAATAAAAAAAACTCCCTTTGCTTTGCAGTGACAGACCTTTAAAGGGCTTTAGATTGTTGTTTGTATTATCTATAGGAGGAATCTAAATGTCACACAAAGTACTACAGCCTCACCATGGAAAAACTAAAATTTTCATATTTAAATTACAGGAAAAGAGAGAAAAATAAATAACAGAAATGTATTGCAGTGTTTTCCCTTTAAGTAATTAAACATTTTATGTGAAATTCAGTTTTGAGCTCCCTTTAATTCACTTGTTTGACTTATTGTTTCAATCTCTTGTTTCTGCAGTGGAAGGTCGCCCAGAGAAGCCTCACTTTGACTCGCGGAATGCCATCTTTGAACTGGATCCATGCAATGGAAATGGGAAAGTTTGCCTTGTTTACAAGACTCTTAGACCAGGTAAGATGAATAATATACATTATGTATGTAAAGAGCAGGGCTACGTGTGGAGCTTAACCCCTTAATGAACACAGCACTTTTCCATTTTCTGTCCGTTTGGGACCAAGGCTATTTTCTCTTGTAAAGGTGTATCCAGTCCACGGGTTCATTCATTACTTGTGGGATATTCTTCCCAACAGGAAGCTGCAAGAGGACACCAACAGCAGAGCTGTCTATATAGCTCCTCAGTATATTTTTTTCTAGAGAGATGATAAGGTCTAGAACAGTGATTTGCAACCTTTTTTTTGCCGTGGCACACTTTTTTACATTAAAAAATCCTGTGGCACATCACCATCCCAAAATTTCACAAAATCACACACATTGTAGCATAATACAGGATATATATACAGTGTGTATATATATATATATATATATATATATATATATATATATATACACACACACACTGTACTGTGCAGTCATGCCATGCCTCCTACAAACTGAACATGACATATTTTCATTCATTCACAAACAATCATAATGATTGCCTGTGAATGAATGTCGATGTCATGGTTGTAAATGATGCCTGATGAGCCTGTCACATACCTACTAATATTTAAAAATTTGAAAGAGGGACACCCCCGCACTGTTGTCAGTCTGCCGCGGCACACCTGAGGATCTCTCACGGCACACTAGTGTGCCACGGCACACTGGTTGAAAAACACTGGTCTAGAAAATGCTGACAGTGCCTGGTATATTTGAGGTAAGCCTGATACAGTGATTTAACAATGACTGGGATCATGCTTACATAAAAGGGTAATATTCATTTAATACTCATATTACTTAGTGTAAAAACGTTTGCATGGTTTATAGAAAAAACGTTTTTTCTCTGAGGGTGATAAATCTTTATTTGGGGCCTAGTTTTCCACATGGCTAGTTAGATTACTCCTAGGAGTACTTTTTTAAGGCCCTCTGACATTGAGTGCATGGTGGGAGGGGCCTATTTCCGCGCTCTAAATGCGCAGTTGATATTCAGACTGAGACATCCAGCTTCCCTAAAGGAGTCCTCTGGCATCTAGGACCACTATAGATGGGGTTTTTTCCTGCAAAAATCGTGTTTAAGGGCAGGTAGGAGCCACAGCAGAGCTGTGGCAGTGTGTTTGACTGTTTGTTAACGGTTTTAACATTTTTCTAATCCGGTTTGGGGCCTAAGGGGTTAATCATCCATTTGCAAGTGGGTGCAATGCTGCTTTAGTCCCTTATACACTGTAAAAATTTCGTAGAGTTTACTACTTTTTAACACTGTTTTGCAGTTTATTTGGTAGTTTTTTTTCTCTTAAAGGCACAGTACCGTTTTTGTATAGTTGCTTTTTTCACATTTATTAAAGTGCTTGCTGGTCTCATTACTAGTCTGTTAAACATGTCTGACATAGAGGAAACTCCTTGTTCATTATGTTTAGAAGCCATTGTGGAACCCTCTCTTAGAATGTGTACCAAATGCACTGACCTTTCTATAAGTTATAAAGACCATATTATGGCTTTTAAAGATTTATCACCAGAGGTTTCTCAGACTGACAAAAGGGAGGTCAAACCACCTAGCTTTCCCAATGTGTCAGAACTATATCTCCTGCTCAAGTGACGCCAAGTACATCTGGCGCGTCCAATGCGTTTACTTTACAAGACATGGCGGCAGTTATGAATCATACCCTCACAGAGGTATTGTCCAAACTGCCAGGGTTACAAGGAAAGCGAGACAGCTCTAGGGCTAGAACAAATACAGAGCTTTCTGACACTTTAGTAGCTATGTCTGATATACCCTCACAATGTGCAGAAGCCGAAGCAGGAGAGCTTCTATCTGTGGGTGACATTTCTGATTCAGGGAAGGCGTTACTTCAATCTAACTCTGAAATGACAGCGTTTAAATTTAAGCTTGAACACCTCCGCTTGTTGCTCAGGGAGGTTTTAGCGACTCTGGATGACTGTGACACCATTGTAGTCCCAGAGAAATTGTGTAAAATGGACAAATACTTTGCAGTGCCTGTTTACACTGATGTTTTTCCAATCCCTAAGAGGTTTTCAGAAAATATTACTAAGGAATGGGATAGACCAGGTGTACCGTTCTCTCCCCCTCCTGCTTTTAAGAAGATGTTTCCTATATATGCCGCAACACGGGACTCATGGCAGACAGTCCCTAAGGTGGAGGGAGCAGTCTCTACCCTAGCTAAGCGTACAACTATCCCTGTCGAGGACAGTTGTGCTTTCCTAGATCCAATGGATAAAAAATTAGAGGGTTTCCTTAAGAAAATCTTTATACAACAAGGTTTTATTCTCCAGCCTCTTGCATGCATTGCCCCAGTCACTGCTGCAGCGGCTTTCTGGTTTGAGCCTCTTGAGGAGGCTCTACAGGTGGAGACCCCGTTGGATGATATCCTAGACAGGCTTAAAGCTCTTAAGTTAGCCAATTCATTTATTTCTGACGCCGTTTTTCATTTAACCAAGCTAACGGCTAAGAATTCAGGTTTTGCCATTCAGGCGCGTAGGACGCTATGGCTTAAATCCTGGTCAGCTGACGTTAGGGCAGATCCTATTCGGGCCTGGACTGAAGGAGATCATTTCTGATATTACTGGAGGAAAAGGCCACGCCCTTCCCCAGGATAGGTCCAACAAGTTAAGGACCAAACAGACTAATTTTCGTTCTTTTAGAAACTTCAAGAGTGGCGCAGCTTCAACTTCCTCTACTGCAAAACAAGAGGGAAATTTTGCCCAGTCCAAGCCAGTCTGGAGACCTAACCAGGCTTGGAACAAGGGGAAGCAGGCCAAAAAACCTGCTGCTGCCTCTAAGACAGCATGAAGGAGTAGCCCCCGATCCGTGACCGGATCTAGTGGGGGGGCAGACTTTCTCTCTTCGCCCAGGCTTGGGCAAGAGACGTCCAGGATCCCTGGGCATTAGAGATTGTTTTCCAGGGATATCTTCTGGATTTCAAAACTGCATCTCCAAAGGGAAGATTTCATCTCTCACAATTATCTGCAAACCAGATAAAGAGAAAGGCATTCTTACGTTGCGTTCAAGACCTACTGGTTATGGGAGTGATCCACCCAGTTCCAAGGGAGGAACAGGGGCAGGGCTTCTATTCCAATCTGTTTATAGTTCCCAAAAAAGAGGGAACTTTCAGACCAATCTTTGATCTCAAGATCCTAAACAAATTTCTCAGGGTCCCATCCTTCAAGATGGAGACTATTCGAACCATCCTACCTATGATCCAGGAGGGTCAATATATGACTACCGTGGACTTAAAGGATGCTTATCTACACATTCCAATACACAGAGATCATCATCAGTTTCTCAGGTTCGCCTTCCTAGACAGGCATTACCAGTTTGTGGCTCTTCCTTTCGGGTTAGCCACGGCACCAAGAATCTTTACAAAGGTTCTAGGGTCCCTTCTGGCGGTTCTAAGGCCGCGGGGCATAGCGGTGGCCCCTTATCTAGACGACATTCTGATACAGGCGTCGACTTTTCAAATCGCCAGGTCCCATACGGACATTGTTCTGGCATTCCTGAGGTCTCACGGGTGGAAGGTGAACGAAGGAAAGAGTTCTCTCTCCCCTCTCACAAGAGTTTCCTTCCTAGGAACTCTGATAGATTCAGTAGAAATGAAAATTTTTCTGACAGAGGTCAGGTTGTCAAAGCTTCTAATTTCCTGCCGTGCTCTTTATTCCACTTCTCGGCCGTCAGTGGCTCAGTGTATGGAAGTAATCGGCTTAATGGTAGCGGCAATGGACATAGTTCCGTTTGCCCGCCTACATCTCAGACCACTGCAACTTTGCATGCTCAATCAGTGGAATGGGGATTACACAGATTTGTCCCCTCCACTAAATCTGGATCAAGAGACCAGGGATTCTCTTCTCTGGTGGCTATCTCGGGTCCATCTGTCCAGAGGAATGAGTTTCCGCAGGCCAGAATGGACTATAGTGATGACAGATGCCAGCCTTCTGAGCTGGGGCGCAGTCTGGAACTCCCTGAAGGCTCAGGGTTCGTGGACTCAGGAGGAAGCCCTCCTTCCGATAAACATTCTGGAACTAAGAGCGATATTCAATGCTCTTCAGGCTTGGCCTCAGCTAGCTGCGGTCAGGTTCATCAGATTTCAGTCGGACAACATCACGACTGTAGCCTATATCAACCATCAGAGGGGAACAAGGAGCCCCCTGGCAATGTTGGAGGTTTCAAAGATAATTCTATGGGCAGAGGTTCACTCTTGCCATCTCTCAGCTATCCATATCCCAGGAGTAGAGAACTGGGAGGCGGATTTTCTAAGTCGGCAGACTTTTCATCCGGGGGAGTGGGAGCTCCATCTGGAGGTATTTGCCCAGTTGATTCAACTATCGGGCAAACCAGAACTGGATCTCATGGCGTCTCGTCAGAACGCCAAGCTTCCTCGTTACGGGTCCAGGGATCCCAAGGCAGCGCTGATAGATGCTCTAGCAGCGCCCTGGTCCTTCAGCCTGGCTTATGTGTTTCCACCGTTTCTTCTGCTCCCTCGTCTGATTGCCAAGATCAAGCAGGAGAGAGCTTCAGTGATTTTGATAGCTCCTGCGTGGCCACGCAGGACTTGGTATGCAGATCTGGTGGACGTCATCCTTTCCACCATGGACTCTGCCGCTAAGGAAGGACCTTCTACTTCAAGGTCCCTTCAAACATCCAAATCTAATTTCTCTGCATCTGACTGCTTGGAGATTGAACGCTTGATTCTATCAAAGCGTGGTTTTTCCGAGTCGGTCATTGATACCTTAATTCAGGCTCGAAAGCCTGTCACCAGGAAAATCTATCATAAGATATGGTGTAAATATCTTCATTGGTGTGAATCCAAGGGTTACTCATGGAGTAAAGTCAGGATTCCTAGGATATTATCCTTTCTCCAAGAGGGATTAGAGAAGGGATAGTCAGCTAGTTCCCTAAAGGGACAGATTTCTGCTCTGTCTATTCTTTTGCACAAACGTCTGGCTGAGGTTCCAGACGTCCAGGCGTTTTGTCAGGCTTTGGTTAGAATCAAGCCTGTGTTTAAACCTGTTGCTCCGCCATGGAGTTTAGTTCTTAAAGTTCTTCAAGGGGTTCCGTTTGAACCTTTGCATTCCATAGATATTAAACTTTTATCTTGGAAAGTTCTGTTTTTAGTAGCTATCTCCTCCGCTCGAAGAGTTTCGGAGTTATCTGCTTTACAATGTGATTCCCCTTATCTGATTTTCCATGCAGATAAGGTAGTTTTACGTACCAAACCTGGGTTTCTTCCTAAAGTGGTATCTAATAAGAATATCAATCAGGAAATCGTTGTTCCTTCATTATGTCCTAATCCTTCCTCTAAGAAGGAACGTCTATTACACAATCTTGATGTGGTTCGTGCTTTAAAGTTTTTTTTACAAGCTACGAAGGATTTTCGTCAAACATCTGCTTTGTTTGTTGTCTACTCTGGACAGAGGAGAGGCCAAAAGGCTTCGTCAACTTCTCTTTCTTTTTGGCTGAGAAGCTTAATCCACTTAGCTTATGAGACTGCTGGCCAGCAGCCTCCTGAAAGAATTACAGCTCATTCCACTAGAGCGGTGGCTTCCACATGGGCTTTTAAAAATGAGGCCTCTGTTGAACAGATTTGTAAGGCGGCGACTTGGTCTTCACTTCATACCTTTTCTAAATTCTACAAATTCGATACTGTTGCTTCCTCGGAGGCTATTTTTGGGAGAAAAGTCTTACAGGCAGTGGTGCCTTCCGTTTAAGTGCCTGCCTTCATCCGTGTCCTAAAGCTTTGGTATTGGTATCCCACAAGTAATGGATGAACCCATGGACTGGACCTTTACAAGAGAAAACAAAATTTATGCTTACCTGATAAATTTATTTCTCTTGTGGTGTATCCAGTCCACGGCCCGCCCTGTCATTTTAAGGCAGGTGTTTTCTTTCATGTAATTAGCAAGAGTCCATGAGCTAGTGACGTATGGGATATACATTCCTACCAGGAGGGGCAAAGTTTCCCAAACCTCAAAATGCCTATAAATACACCCCTCACCACACCCACAAATCAGTTTTACAAACTTTGCCTCCTATGGAGGTGGTGAAGTAAGTTTGTGCTAGATTCTACGTTGATATGCGCTCCGCAGCAGGTTGGAGCCCGGTTTTCCTCTCAGCGTGCAGTGAATGTCCGAGGGATGTGAGGAGAGTATTGCCTATTTGAATGCAATGATCTCCTTCTACGGGGTCTATTTCATAGGTTCTCTGTTATCGGTCGTAGAGATTCATCTCTTACCTCCCTTTTCAGATCGACGATATACTCTTATATATATACCATTACCTCTGCTGATTTTCGTTTCAGTACTGGTTTGGCTTTCTACTACATGTAGATGAGTGTCCTGGGGTAAGTAAGTCTTATTTTCTGTGACACTCTAAGCTATGGATGGGCACTTTTTTATAAAGTTCTAAATATATGTATTCAAACATTTATTTGCCTTGTCTCAGGATGTTCAACATTCCTTATTTTTCAGACAGTCAGTTTCATATTTGGGATAATGCATTTGAATTAATCATTTTTTCTTACCTTAAAAATTTGACTTTTTCCCTGTGGGCTGTTAGGCTCGCGGGGGCTGAAAATGCTTCATTTTATTGCGTCATTCTTGGCGCAGACTTTTTTGGCGCAAAATTTTTTTTCTGTTTCCGGCGTCATACGTGTCGCAGGAAGTTGCGTCATTTTTTTGACGTTTTTTTGCGCCAAAGGTGTCGGCGTTCCGGATTTGGCGTCATTTTTGGCACCAAAAGCATTTAGGCGCCAAATAATGTGGGCGTCTTTTTTGGCGCTAAAAAATATGGGCGTCAATATTGTCTCCACATTATTTAAGTCTCATTTTTTTATTGCTTCTGGTTGCTAGAAGCTTGTTCACTGGCATTTTTTTCCCCATTCCTGAAACTGTCATTTAAGGAATTTGATCACTTTTGCTTTATATGTTGTTTTTTCTATTACATATTGCAAGATGTCTTCGTTTGTCCCTGAGTCAGAAGCCACTTCTGGAAAAATGCTTAACTGAGTTTCAGTTCTACCAAAGCTAAGTTAATTTATTTTAAATGTTATAAATGTTTATCTTTAGCTATGGTTTGTATTAAGTTATTATGATATACTTTTACATGCAGATTCCATTAGTATTTATGCTTTATACATTTCCATTCTTAAGTACAAGAAATGTTTAGAAGATTTATAAGAAATATTTTTTCTAATTAAGGCTTTGTCTGACATCGTGCCTTCTAATACAATTTTTAGGTCTTTTTCACTTCTTTTTTAATTATTGAAGTTTCAAATGACCAACAACATACTGATTTATCCTTCTCTGATGTTTTTTTCTCTTTCAGAAATTCTCTTCATCAGATATTGACACTAACAAATCTACTTTTTTATATAAATTCTTTATTATTAAAGTACATTTGTTCTTTGTTGAAGAGGTGTTGATTATTTTGGATATTAAGGTAACTAGTTCTTTAAAACTAGCTGACACTATTTCTGCCATTTTATTCTTCTGTGATTTCAGAGGTTTTTCCTTCCAATTCCCCATACTAGGGAATGGAATAGGCTGAGAATTTTCTTTTATTTTTTAAACTATATTCTTTGTCAGCAGTTAAATTTAATTTGGAGGGTTCTCCAATTTATTGGAGCTATCTCTACTCCTACTAATTATGCTATTGTTGTTATAGCAAAATAGTATTTATTTTCCTTTATATAGTTATATCTTATTTATGGAAAATTATTTAGTTTCAGGTACTTTTCTAAGTATCAGATTATGATTTATTTTAGCATTGTTAAAGGGACAACATTTACTAGACTAGGTGCTGTTGCATTTGTCTTGTTTTTTGCGTTTTGCAAGTCCTCTGTTTTGACTGGTCCTTTAATCTGGACTGTCATGCTAATGACTTCATTTGTGTCTTCATTTTATTACATATATTCGCAAATGAGGGTTAATCTATGTCTTTAGCTATTTTAGCTAGAAGAATTTTGTGTTTTTTAAAAACAAAAATAAAAAACACAAAACAAAAAGAAAATCCATATTTCTTTTGTTCTAAGATAATCAATTATATTTGGATTCAATTCTTAACTGTTACTATGGGCTTCAAGATTGAGTTCTAAGACTAAACTTTAAGCTTATATTAGTTTGGTTGTTCTTATTAAGGAACGAATTCCTGAGTTCTTTCCCAAGTAACATGTTTATTATTGGGGTTCGAAATCAGCTCCCTAAATATTGCGATGTACGTGCCGTATTCCAGCTTGGCTGGTAAGGGGTAGGTTAAGACTTCTTTGAAAATTATTTGGTTCTATTTTGTCCAAATTTCTTTGATTTTATTCCAGTATGGCTAACACTTTCTTTAAGTGTGTTTCTGTCCTATATATTTTGGGTACTGTTGAAGCATGGCTGGGCACCCATGGGGTTCAAGCGCTGCTCAGACCTGGAATCTTCTGGGGTATTTCTTCCAGTTCCTTTTTTAGGAACCGGGTTTGGAGTTTTATTCAAACTATTTTGCCTTTTTATGGTCATTGATAGCATTATTTGTTTTCATTACATACAATAAATGCATATTTTCATTTTTCTGTTTTCATTCAGATTATTTTCTGAGGATGCGGAATCTCATATGATTCACTTGCTCTTCAGGACATAGTTAGAGGATCTTTTTTTCGGAAGCTCTTGATTCCTCACACAAGGGTCACCTTTTTTAGGTTTCCAGAAAGTTTGTGTCACTGTCTTTGTCTCTATCAGACAAGGGATAATTCTATTGGATTCCGTCTGTCGGTACCTTTAGTCTCTATTATTTTCTTCAGTTGCTATATATGCATAGAAGTTTTAGGTCTTATGGCCTCTGCATTGGATTCAATTCCCTTTGCTCATTTTCACTAGAAAGAACCTTTCCAGTCTTTTATGAGTGTTGTTTCTTCTAGAATATGTTGGAGGATCAATTTACCAATCAGTTCGTTGATTCCTCAGACAAGGGTAACCTTTTTTAGGTTTTCTGATAGATTCAGTGTCCTTGACTCCGTCTCTGACGGACAAGAGACGTCTGAAATTGGTTTCAGCTTGTCGAAACCTTCAATCACAATCATTCCCTTCGGTAGCCTTATGCATGGAAATTCTAGGTCTTATGACTGCTGCATCGGACGCGATCCCCTTTGCTCGTTTTCACATGCGACCTCTTCAGCTCTGTATGCTGAATCAGTGATGCAGGGATTACATAAAGATATATCAATTGATATCTTTAAAACCGTTTGTACAACACTCTCTGACGTGGTGGACAGATCACCATCGTTTAGTTCAGGGGGCTTCTTTTGTTCTTCCAACCTGGACTGTGATTTCAACAGATGCAAGTCTGACAGGTTGGGGAGCAGTTTGGGGGTCTCTGACAGCACAAGGGGTTTGGGAATCTCAGGAGGTGAGATTACCAATCAATATTTTGGAACTCCGTGCAATTTTCAGAGCTCTTCAGTCATGGCCTCTTCTAAAGAGAGAATCGTTCATTTGTTTTCAGATAGACAATGTCACAACTGTGGCATATATCAATCATCAAGGAGGGACTCACAGTCCTCTGGCTATGAAAGAAGTATCTCGAATTCTGGTTTGGGCGGAATCCAGCTCCTGTCTAATTTCTGCGGTTCATATCCCAGGTATAGACAATTGGGAAGCGGATTATCTCAGTCGCCAAACGTTACATCCGGGCGAATGGTCTCTTCACCCAGAGGTATTTTCTTCAGTTTGTTCAAATGTGGGGACTTCCAGAAATAGTTCTGATGGCTTCTCATCTAAACAAGAAACTTCCCAGGTATCTGTCCAGATCCAGGGATCCTCAAGCGGAAGCAGTGGATGCATTGTCACTTCCTTGGAAGTATCATCCTGCCTATATCTTTCCGCCTCTAGTTCTTCTTCCAAGAGTAATCTCCAAGATTCTGAAGGAATGTTCGTTTGTTCTGCTGGTAGCTCCAGTATGGCCTCACAGGTTTTGGTATGCGGATCTTGTCCGGATGGCCTCTTGCCAACCGTGGACTCTTCCGTTAAGATCAGACCTACTGTCGCAAGGTCCTTTTTTTCCTTCAGGATCTCAAATCCTTACATTTTAAGGTATGGAGATTGAACGCTTGATTCTTAGTCAAAGAGGTTTCTCTGACTCTGTGATTAATACTATGTTACAGGCTCGTAAATCTGTATCTAGGGAGATATATTATAGAGTCTGGAAGACTTATATTTCTTGGTGTCTTTTTCATCATTTTTCCTGGCATTCTTTTAGAATTCCGAGAATTTTACAGTTTCTTCAGGATGGTTTGGAGAAAGGTTTGTCTGCAAGTTCCTTGAAAGGACAAATCTCTGCTCTTTCTGTTCTTTTTCACAGAAAGATTGCTAATCTTCCTGATATTCATTGTTTTGTACAAGCTTTGGTGCGTATAAAACCTGTTATTAAGTCAATTTCTCCTCCTTGGAGTTTGAATTTGGTTCTGGGGGCTCTTCAAGCTCCTCCGTTTGAACCTATGCATTCATTGGACATTAAATTACTTTCTTGGAAAGTTTTGTTCCTTTTGGCCATCTCTTCTGCCAGAAGAGTTTCTGAATTATCTGCTCTTTCTTGTGAGTCTCCTTTTTTGATTTTTCATCAGGATAAGGCGGTGTTGCGAACTTCTTTTGAATTTTTTCCTAAGGTTGTGAATTCCAACAACATTAGTAGAGAAATTGTGGTTCCTTCATTATGTCCTAATCCTAAGAATTCTAAGGAGAAATCATTGCATTCTTTGGATGTGGTTAGAGTTTTGAAATATTATGTTGAAGCTACTAAGACTTTCCGGAAGATTTCTAGTCTATTTGTTATCTTTTCCGGTTCTAGGAAAGGTCAGAAGGCCTCTGCCTTTTCTTTGGCATCTTGGTTGAAATCTTTAATTCATCATGCTTATGTCGAGTCGGGTAAAGCTCCGCCTCAAAGGATTACAGCTCATTCTACTAGGTCAGTTTCTACTTCCTGGGCGTTTAGGAATGAAGCTTCAGTTGATCAGATTTGCAAAGCAGCCACTTGGTTTTCTTTGCATTCTTTTACTAAATTCTACCATTTTCATGTGTTTTCTTCTTCTGAAGCAGTTTTTGGTAGAAAAGTACTTCAGGCAGCTGTTTCAGTTTGAATCTTCTGCTTATATTTTCAATTTTGGGTGTGGATTATTTTTCAGCGGAATTGGCTGTCTTTATTTTATCCCTCCCTCTCTAGTGACTCTTGCGTGGAAAGATCCACATCTTGGGTAGTCATTATCCCATACGTCACTAGCTCATGGACTCTTGCTAATTACATGAAAGAAAACATAATTTATGTAAGAACTTACCTGATAAATTCATTTCTTTCATATTAGCAAGAGTCCATGAGGCCCACCCTTTTTGTGGTGGTTATGATTTTTTTGTATAAAGCACAATTATTCCAATTCCTTATTTTTTATGCTTTTGCACTTTTTTCTTATCACCCCACTTCTTGGCTATTCGTTAAACTGATTTGTGGGTGTGGTGAGGGGTGTATTTATAGGCATTTTGAGGTTTGGGAAACTTTGCCCCTCCTGGTAGGAATGTATATCCCATACGTCACTAGCTCATGGACTCTTGCTAATATGAAAGAAATGAATTTATCAGGTAAGTTCTTACATAAATTATGTTGTTGTTTTTTAACTACAGTCACCACTGCACCCTATAGTTTCTCCTTTTTTCTTGCTTGTCTTCGGTCGAATGACTGGGGGTGGCAGTTAGGGGAGGAGCTATATAGACAGCTCTGCTGTGGGTGTCCTCTTGCAGCTTCCTGTTGGGAAGGAGAATATCCCACAAGTAATGGATGAACCTGTGGACTGGATACACCACAAGAGAAATAATTTTATCAGGTAAGCATAAATTTTGTTTTTGCGGTGTTTGAGTTTAGCTGTAATTTTTCTCTTACTCATTTACTGTACCCACACATATTATACCATGTTTCTCGCCATTAAATGGACTTTCTAAAGATACCATTATTTCCATCATATCTTATAATTTACTATAAAAAAATTATAAAATATGAGAAAAAAAATTTGAAAAAAACCACACTTTTTCTAACTTTGACCCCCAAAATCTGTTACACATCTACAACCACCAAATACACCCATGCTAAATAGTTTCTAAATTTTGACCTGAGTTTAGAAATACCCAATGCTTACATGTTCTTTGCTTTTTTGCAAGTTATAGGGCAATAAATACAAGTAGAACTTTGCTATTTCCAAACCACTTTTTTTCAAAATTAGCGCTAGTTACATTGGAACACTGATATCTTTCAGGAATCCCTGAATATTCCTTGACATGTATATATTTTTTTTCAGAAGACATCCCAAAGTATTGATCGAGGCCCATTTTGGTATATTTCATGCCACCATTTCACCGGCAAATGCGATCAAATAAAAAAAATCGTTCACTTTTTCACAAGTTTTTTCACAAACTTTAGGTTTCTCACGGAAATTATTTACAAACAACTTGTGCAATTATGGCACAAATGGTTGTAAATGCTTCTCTGGGATCCCCTTTGTTCAGAAATAGCAGACATATATTGTTTTTGGCATTGCTCTTTGGTAATTAGAAAGCCGCTAAATGCCACTGTGCACCACACGTGTATTATGCCTAGCAGTAAAGGGGTTAATTAGGGAGCATGAAGGCAGCTTGTAGGGTTAAATTTAGCTTTAGTGTACTGTAGTAGACAACCCCAAGTATTGATCTAGGCCCATTTTGGTATATTTCATGCCACCATTTCACTGCCAAATGCGATCAAATTTAAAAATAAACGTTATATTTTTAAAAATTTTTGGTTTCTCACTGAAATTATTTACAAACAGCTTGTGCAATTATGGCACAAATGGTTGTAAATGCTTCTCTGGGATCCCCTTTGTTCAGAAATAGCAGACATATATGGCTTTGGCGTTGCTTTTTGGTAATTAGAAGGCCGCTAAATGCCACTGCGCATCATACGTGTTTTATGTCTAGCAGTGAAGGGGCTAATTAGGTAGCTTGTAGGGAGCTTGCAGGGTTAATTTTAGCTTTAGTGTAGAGATCAGCCTTCCTCCTGACACAACCCACCCCCTGATCCCTCCCAAACAGCTCTCTTCCCTCCCCCACCCCACAATTGTCCCCACCATCTTATGTACTGGCAGAAAGTCTGACAGTACTAAAATAAAAGTTGTTTTGGGGAGTTTTTTTTTAAAAAAAATTCTGCTGTGTAGGATCCCCCCTTAGCCCCCAACCTCCCTGATCCCCCCACAAACAGCTCTCTAACACCCTCCCCCATCTGCCTTATTATGTGCCGTATTGTGTGCTGGCAGCTGTCTGACAGTACCCAGTTTGAAATCAAATATGTTTTTTTTTATTTTAAAAAAACTATTTTCTGTAGTGTAGCTGCCCAACCCCCCCACCCTCTCCCAGATCGCTTAATATTTTTTATTCCCACCGATCCCCACCTTGTCTCTCCTTAAACTTGTTCCATAGTGTAGGGTTCCCACCCGCCTGCACGTGCACCTGCGCACACACCCACACGCGATCCCGCCCCCTCCTACACCGATGGCCGCCTTCCTGTATCAGCTCCCACCTACCAACGAACATAGCCATCGATAGCCGATGCAGAGAGGATCACAGAATGGCTCTCTGCATTGGACTGCTAAAAACTGTTATTGCAGAATGCCTCGATATTGAGGCATCACTGCATTAACTGGAAAGCGGCTGGAAGCGATGAGGACTGCTTCCAACGCTTTCAAAGACCAACGACGTACAGGGTACGTCCTCGGTCGTTAACTGTATTTTTTTGGAGGACGTACCCTGCACGTCGTCGGTCATTAAAACCTAATCTGAACGGGTGCATTACAATTTTAAATAGAAGCATTTTTACAATACACATCCATTAGCCAACATGCTTCTAGTAAAAGTTATGACTGTTTTTCAGTGGCATATGCACATATGCTATGAGGTCCCGTGCACCAGTATTCAAACTCAGAGAGCTGGCGGTGGGGGTGTATTGCATCTGTGAAACCGTAATTTGTGTCATACAAGCCACTGCTGACTTTCTGAAATGGTTTGGTATTTGAATAAGAGTGCACAGGCCCTAGAAGCATATGTGCGTATGCCGCCAAAAAACAGTAATAACTTTTTACTTGAAGCATTTTTGCTGATGAAAGTAAAAATGCTTCTATTTAAAACTGAAATGCACCCATGCACATTTCAGTTTTGGTCTTTCTATCCCTTTAACTAAAATTATTTTTATGCACATAGATGTTATAACATTATGGGATATGATTTGTGCAGCTACATGAAGGTAGGGACGCAAGTATTTGCCTTTATAAGGGCTCGTATGCACATCCAGCTAAATGAGACATCTGGCATCATGTATATTGTCTCTTCCTGGCTAATACTCAGTTTGCTTACAGCACATTCTCTCAGGCTGCCTCCCTGCTTCACACATCTTGGATATCAGGGCAATTCATTGAGGGTTTTGGAGATATTTATTGTATTATGGTCCCACCATCCCAATAACGGGTTTCATGTTCTTATAGCTATCTAGTGATCATCAAAGTAATACTGATCACCTGACAGCAATGGCTAGCCTCAACTTGTTGTGATGTTGTCATAGTAATACTGATCACCTGACCACAATGGCTAACCTCATTTTGTTGTGATGTCGTCATAGTAATACTAATCACATGACAGCAATGGCTAACCTCATTTTGTTGTGATGTCGTCATAGTAATACTGATCACATGACCGCAATGGCTAGCCTCATTTTGTTGTGATGTCGTCATAGTAATACTGATCACCTGACAGCATTGGCTAGCCTCATTTTGTTGTGATGTTGTCATAGTAATACTGATCACCTGACAGCATTGGCTAGCCTCATTTTGTTGTGATGTTGTCATAGTAATACTGATACATGACAGCAATGGCTAGCCTCATTTTGTTGTGATGTTGTCATAGTAATACTGATCACATGACAGCAATGGCTAGCCTCATTTTGTTGTGATGTCATAGTAATACTGATCACATGACAGCAATGGCTAGCCTCATTTTGTTGTGATGTTGTCATAGTAATACTGATCACCTGACAGCAATGGCTTCCCTCATTTTGTTGTGATGTTGTCATAGTAATACTGATCACATGACAGCAATGGCTTCCCTCATTTTGTTGTGATGTTGTCATAGTAATACTGATCACCTGACAGCAATGGCTAGCCTCATTTTGTTGTGATGTTGTCATAGTAATACTGATCACATGACAGCAATGGCTTCCCTCATTTTGTTGTGATGTTGTCATAGTAATACTGATCACCTGACAGCAATGGCTTCCCTCATTTTGTTGTGATGTTGTCATAGTAATACTGATCACCTGACAGCAATGGCTAGCCTCATTTTGTTGTGATGTTGTCATAGTAATACTGATCACATGACAGCAATGGCTAGCCTCATTTTGTTGTGATGTTGTCATAGTAATACTGATACATGACAGCAATGGCTAGCCTCATTTTGTTGTGATGTTGTCATAGTAATACTGATCACCTGACAGCAATGGCTAGCCTCATTTTGTTGTGATGTTGTCATAGCAATACTGATCACATGACAGCAATGGCTTCCCTCATTTTGTTGTGATGTTGTCATAGTAATACTGATCACCTGACAGCAATGGCTTCCCTCATTTTGTTGTGATGTTGTCATAGTAATACTGATCACCTGACAGCAATGGCTAGCCTCATTTTGTTGTGATGTTGTCATAGTAATACTGATCACCTGACAGCAATGGCTAGCCTCATTTTGTTGTGATGTTGTCATAGTAATACTGATCACATGACAGCAATGGCTAGCCTCATGTTGTTGTGATGTTGTCATAGTAATACTGATCACATGACAGCAATGGCTAGCCTCATTTTGTTGTGATGTTGTCATAGTAATACTGATCACATGACAGCAATGGCTAGCCTCATTTTGTTGTGATGTTGTCATCGTAATACTGATCACATGACAGCAATGGCTAGCCTCATTTTGTTGTGATGTTGATACTAGGGCCCATAGATCCATGTTTCTTCGAACTTCTAAATAATTGTGAAATCAAAATAAATGGGAGAACTGGGTGAGAATAAAAGTAGATGGTGTTTTGTAAAATTCAACATAGAGTGTGACTGTTTTATGTCTAGAGGTTTTTTTTATTTTTATTTGGTTATTGTATTGTTTTTGTTATTTTTGTGGGTCAGTTTTTGCCACTTTGGACAGTGGTAGGAACATGCATGCATTGTTGCAATCAGGAAAATCAGGTTTTTGTGCAATTTTAAAATGCATCTATATGTTTTTACAAACACTGTCGCAAACGCTTCTGCCATATAGTTCTTTAGATATGTGTATGCTCCTGAGCCTCCTGGGCCTGTATCAATATTCTCTCACAGAATAAAGCTAAGTTTAATTTAAGGAGACCAAGAGAAATTTGATAAGTTAATTAAAAAAAAAAATGTTTTGTTTATTTAAATGTCAGATTTAATTTCCCCAGTTCTATGTAGCAGATGTCATGGAAGTATACACTGATATCAATTGCCTGTTGCTATGATCAATCTAATGAAAATATTGGTTTATAACATGAAAGAAGACACTGTTGTCCTATAAACTCACAGATCACTTGTGCAAAATTTTTCCCCACCTATATTTTTGGCCACGTCTGGAGTCTCTGATTTATTGTTTGTGTTATTTCAGGAATAACGATGGTGGACCCAAGCATTTGGTTTTTGGACCGTGCTCTGTACTGGCATTTTCTGACCAACACTTTTACTTCCTATTACCGACTCATGATCTGTCACCTGGGACTGCCGCAGTGGCAATACTTCTTCACCCGCTTTGGCCTCAGTCCTCAGGCAAAGGTGGGTATTTGAAAACATTTCCCTGTGTTTATACTAGAACTGTTTGCGACATAAGTACATAAAATAATCCAGCAGATCGGCAGAGGAAAGGCTAAATATCTGAGACTGACAAGCGTCTGCAATAGGGTTATACAGTCCAGTCTTTTCAAATGATTTATATACAGTTGTGCTCATAAGTTTACATACCCTGGCAGAATTTATTATTTCTTGGCCATTTTTCAGAGAATATGAATAATAACACAAAACTTTTCTTTCACTCATGGTTAGTGTTTGGCTGAAGCCATTTATTATCAATCAACTGTGTTTACTCTTTTTAAATCATAATGACAACAGAAACTACCTAAATAACCCTGATCAAAAGTTTACATAGCCTGGTGATTTTGACCTGATAACATGCACACAAGTTGACACAAAGGGGTTTGAATGGCTATTAAAGGTAACCATCCTCACCTGTGATCTGTTTGCTTGCAATTAGTGTGTGTATAAAAGGTCAATGAGTTTCTGGACTCCTGTCAGACCCTTGCATCTTTCATCCAGTGCTGCACTGACGTTTCTGGATTCTGAGTTATGGGGAAAGCAAAAGAATTGTCAAAGGATCTGCGGGAAAAGGTAGTTGAACTGTATAAAACAGGAAAGGGATATAAAAAGATATCCAAGGAATTGAGAATGCAAATCAGCAGTGTTCAAACTCTAATCAAGAAGTGGAAAATGAGGGGTTCTGTTTGATAACATACTGCATTCATCTTGCCATCAATTCTGACCAAATTTCCTGTGCCTTTGTAGCTCACACATCCCCAAAACATCAGTGATCCATCTTCGTGTTTCACTGTTGTAATGGTGTACCTTTCATCATAGGCCTTGTTGACTCCTCTCCAAATGTAGCGTTTATGGTTGTGATCAAAAGCTCAATTTTGGTCTCATCACTCCAAATTACTTTGTGCCAGAAGGTTTGAGGCTTGTCTCTGTGCTGTTTGGCTTTATTGTAAGCGGGATACTTTGTGACATTTGAGTAGTAATGGCTTTCTTCTGGCGACTCAACCATGCAGCCCATCTTTCTTCAAGTGCCTTCTTATTGTGCATCTTGAAACAGCCACACCACATGTTTTCAGAGAGTCCTGTATTTAACCTGAAGTTATTTGTGGGTTTGTCTTTGCATCCCAAACAATTTTCCTGGCAGTTGTGGCTGAAATTTTAGTTGGTCTACCTGACCATGTTTTGGTTTCAATAGAACCCCTCATTTTCCACTTCTTGATTAGAGTTTGAACACTGCTGATTTGCATTCTCAATTGCTTGGATATCTTTTTATATCCCTTTCCGGTTTTATACAGTTCAACTACCTTTTCCCGCAGTTCCTTTGACAATTCTTTTGCTTTCCCCATGACTCAGAATCCAGAATCGTCAGTGCAGCACTGGATGAAAGATGCAAGGGTCTGTCAGGAGTCCAGAAACTCAATGACCTTTTATACACACACACTAATTACAGGCAAACAGATCACAGGTGAGGATGGTTACCTTTAATAGCCATTCAAACCCCTTTGTGTCAACTAGTGTGCATGTTATCAGGCCAAAATCACCAGGCTATGTAAACTTTTGATCAGGGTCATTTGGGTAGTTTCTGTTGTCATTATGATTTAAAAAGAGTAAACACAGTTGATTGCTAATAAATGGCTTCAGCCAAACACTAATCATGAGTGAAAGAAAAGTTTTTGTGTTATCATTCATATTCTCTGAAAAATGGCCAAGAAATCATAAATTGTGCCAGGGTATGTAAACTTATAAGCACAACTGTATATATTATTTTTTTATTAGAAGAACCTTTAAATTGTAAAGTGTCGCTTAATTGAAACAAAATAGGTACCTGAGCAGTGATACATAAAAAGACCCAGGAACCTATCATCTTTTAGGGATTTGCAAGGATGTGGCAGTTGTAGAGAAAATAAACGAGCTTTTCTATAACTTAAAGGGACAGTCTAGTCAAAATTAAACTTTCATAATTTAGATAGGACATGCAATTTTAAACAACTTTCTAATTGACTTGTATCATTAAATTTGCTTTGTTCTCTTGGTGGTATTTTTGAAAAGCTAAACCTAGCTATGCTCAAACTGATTTCTAAACCTTTGAAAACCGCCTCTTAGCTCAGAGCATTTTGAAAGTTTTTTGCAGTTAGACAGTACTAGTTCATGTGTGTCATATAGATAACATTGTGATCACTCCCGTAGAGTTATTTAGGAGTCTGCACTGATTGGCTAAACTGCATGTCTGTCAAAAGCACTGAGGTAAGGGGGCAGTCTGCAGAGGCTTAGATACAAGTTAATCACAGAGGTAAAAAGTATATTAACCCCTTAATGACAACAGTACTTTTCCATTTTCTGTCCGTTTGAGACAACAGCTATATTTACATTTTTGCGGTGTTTGTGTTTAGCTGTAATTTTCCTCTTACTCATTTACTGTACCCACACATATTATATAACGTTTGTCTCGCCATTAATTGGACTTTATAAAGATACCATTATTTTTATCATATCTTATAATTTACTATAAAAAAAATTATAAAATATGAGGAAAAAATGGGGAAAAAAAAACACTTTTTCTAACTTTGAGCCCCAAAATCTGTTACAAATCTGCAACCACCAAAAACACCCATGCTAAATAGTTTCTACATTTTGTCCTGAGTTTAGAAATACCCAATGTTTACATGTTCTTTGTTTTTTTTCCAAGTTATAGGGCCATAAATACAAGTAGCACTTTGCTATTTCCAAACCACTTTTTTTCAAAATTAGCGCTAGTTACATTGGGACACTGATATCTTTCAGGAATCCCTGAATATCCCTTGACATGTGTGTATGTGTATATATATATATATATATATATATATATATATATATATATATATATATATATTTATATATTTATTTTTTTTAGAAGACATCCCAAAGTATTGATCTAGGCCCATTTTGGTATATTTCATGCCACCAGTTCACCGCCAAATGCGATCAAATAAAAAAATCGTTCACTTTTTCACAAATGTTTTCACAAACTTTAGGTTTCTCACTGAAATTATTTACAAACAGCTTGTGAAATTATGGCATAAATGGTTGTAAATGCTTCTCTGGGATCCCCTTTGTTCAGAAATAGCAGACATATATGGCTTTGGCGTTGCTTTTTGGCAATTAGAAGGCTGCTAAATGCCGCTGCGCACTACACATATATTATGCCCAGCAGTGCAGGGATTAACTACGGAGCTTGTAGGGAACTTGTAGGGTTAATTTTAGCTTTAGTGTAGTGTAGTAGATAACCCATTTTGGTATATTTCATGCCACCATGTCACCGCCAAATGCGTTCAAATAAAAAAATTGTTTCCTTTTTCACAAACTTTAGGTTTCTCACTGAAATTATTTACAAACAGCTTGTGCAATTATGGCACAAATGGTTGTAAATGCTTCTCTGGGATTCCCTTTGTTCAGAAATAGCAGACTTATATGGCTTTGACGTTACTATTTGATAATTAGAAGGCCGCTAAATGCCGCTGCGCATCACACGTGTATTATGGCTAGCAGTGAAGGGGTTAATTGGGTAGCTTGTAGGGAGCTACTCCCAAACAGCTCTTTTCCCTCCCCAACCCCACTATTGTCCCCGCCATCTTAAGTACTGGCAGAAAGTCTGCCAGTACTAAAATAAAAGGTATATTTGAGTTTTTTGGGGGGTTTTTTTTAGCATATTTACATATGCTGCTGTGTAGAATCCCCCCTTAGCCCCCAACCTCATGGATCCCCCATCAAACAGTTCTCTAACCCTCCCCCTCTAGCTTAATGGGCGCCATCTTGGGTACTGGCAGCTGTCTGCCAGTACCCAGTTTAGTAAAAAAATTATGCTTTAATTATTTGTTTGCCCTTTTCTGTAGTGTAGCTTCCCCCCCCCCCTCCCAGAACCCTTCGATTATTTTAAAAATGAAAATCCCCCCTTTTCTCCCAATTTTTTATTCCATTTTTCTGTATTGCATTGGTTCCCACCCGTTCGTGCCCAGTGCACGCGCCCACCCGCCGCCCCCTGTGCACACACGCGTCCGTGCGCGCCCCCTGACACTCCCGCCTCCGATCCCGCCCCCCTCCACATCACAGGCCCATTTCAGGCCGCCCACCCGCCTCCCTGCTTTGCTGCCACCAACGACGCTCCGGTGCAGAGAGGGCCACAGAGTGGCTCTCTCTGCATCGGAGGCTTGTAATGGGGTATTGCAGGATGCCTCCATATCGAGGCATCACTGCAATACCCTCAGAGCTGCTGGAAGCAATCGCTTCCAGCACTCTGTTAGACAACTGACGCACCAGGTACGTCTATTGTCATTAACTGCTTGTTTTTGCATGACGTACCTGGTACGTCAATTGTCATTAAGGGGTTAATATAACTGTGCTGGTTAAGCAAAACTGGGGAATGGGTATTAAAGGGATTATTTATCTTTTTAAACAATAAAAATTCTGGTGTAGACTGTCCCTTTTAATTTTAGCTGCACGGCATGGGTTACATGAGTTGGTGCACTGTGTGTTTAGTACACAGTGAAATTTATCACAATAAAGATATACACATGTTCAATTGCATTAAAATAGGACTCAGAACTGTTTTGTAAACTGAGGAAATGTCTGTGTATGTTTTGGGTAATGTATAATTATATTTTGTGTGCGCTATATAGTTAGTAATGCAACAATATGCTATATGTGTATATATGCATAATTAAATTGTGTTTTGGTCTCTGAATGCCTCAATCAGCAATGCCCATTTAGCAGCCCATGGGCTACAAGTGGCCATCTGCACTAGTTTTTGTAGCCCCTTGGAAAAACATAGTACTAAGAATGAGTGTCATAGATTTTGTGGCCCCGGAAAAAGCAGAACTAAAAATGAGTTCTTTGGGGACTTCAGGTATGTGGACAGAAAGGTTGAAGGAAGAACCAAAGAAAGAGGGTACCTTGAAAACTTTGTTAAATCTGATCCTGTGTCACTGTTGTTGTTTTTTGGAAATATGTTATTATTTGTCTGTTTAGTTACTAAAACTGCTAAAATATTGAGCTGTGGTACAATGTGTAAGGAAGTAGCCATCACTGGTTTAATTGGTATTGTGCTATTTATGTACAATTGTTCCAAGAGAAAACACTGTTAAAGCGTTATGACCCGGATTATGCCTAGGCAGATGAAAACATAAATCCTTACTTAGCATTAAATAATACCCTAAAGTGCATGGCAGTGTGGGCCCTTTGTATTCTAATGAAATCTTTGTTTCACTTTGATTTTAATGTATCAAAATGCAATTAGTAACGTTGGGGAATTTTTAATTCTAAATTACATTTTAAGAAAAATACTTGTGTCATTATGGTTAACATATACACTATACAAGTATAGACAATATCAGGGTTATAAAACTATAAAGTATCCATTACTAATGCGTGTGTAATCAGAAGTACAGTATGACATTACATTCTAGTAGATAAGCTTGAGAGTAGTGTGTGTAACTTTGATCAATAGGTCAAGTGCATTAAAACACATAATGAATAATATAGTATTTAGTTATGGTCCTACATCACTATGTTTAATGGCTAATCTTGTATCCTAGCAACAGACGCTGCTGCACTCCTGACAAAGTCATGTTGCAGCATTAGTTTTACCACTTGCTGATGTAGTGTTGTGTGCAGTGGTGATCGTAGGACCCTGTGTTAAAGTGATATGGATGCCAACATTAAACTTTCATTATTCAGGCTTGGTATACAGTTTAAAAAAACATTTTCTATTCTTCTATTATTAAATTTGCCTGCTCTTGGTATTGTATGTTAAAACTTATGTCCTTTCCATAAGAGCATTCTGAGGTTGGCTCAAAAGTGTACTCATTATTATTATACTTTATTTATAAAGCGGCAACAAATTCTGCAGTGCTGTCCATGGGTACAAAGAGAAGTACAACGATGATACAATATTTTTAAGACACAGGACAAAATGTATCAAACAAATACAGGAGGAATTGATGGCCGTATTCCTGTGGGAATTTACCATCTACAAGGGTAGGAGATTGAGAAACCGTGAAGACTGAAAGTGTGAGAGTGATGTTTGTACAGAGTTAGATGAGGGCAACTATTAGGCAAGTGGAATTCTTTAGTTACTGAGTTGGGTGATGGGTAACCCTGAACAGAAATGTCTTTAGGGAGCGTTTAAAGGAGGACAGATTAGGGGAAAGTCTGGGAAATGCGTTCCAGTGGATTGGTGCCGCACGAGAGAAGTCCTGCAGTCTAGCATGGGATGTCCTGAACAGTGAATAGCATTTTTTCCATAATTGTTGCAAACACAGCTGCTGTATAGTGATTAAAGGACCAGTAGATACTGTAGATTTGCATAATCAACAAATGCATGATAAAAGACAATGCAATAGCAATTAGTCTGAACTTGATAAGTAGATTTTTTTTTTCTGATTAATTTGAAAAGTTATGTCTATTTCCACTCCTCCAGTATCATGTGACAGCCACCAGCCAATCACAAATACATATATGTATATTCTGTGAATTATTGCACAGTAGGAGCTGGTGTCTCAAAAAGTGTAACTGCACATTTTGTTAATGGAAGTAAATTAGAAAGTTGTTTAGAATCGCTGCTCTATCTGTATCAGGAAAGTTTAATTTCGGCTTGTGTCCCTTTAACTCCTTGCTCCATATGGACGTAGGCACAATGTCACACAATACTTTACCCAGCATACTGTCTTGACGTAGTACTTACTTCCAGCACAGAGGCACATGTTGTGGTCCCCACAGTTAGCTTAAACAGCAGGAGCCGCAACCAGGGAGCAGAAGATATCTCCTTCATATGTCACTCTCTGTAATGATCTTCCATTGGAGCAGAGTGGTAGCGGTGGGAGAGAAGGAGGGAGGCGGGTGGGCAAACGAGCACAAGATGAGGGAGGGATGGGTCCTTACACTACAGAAATATATTGGTTGGAGGGAAGAGGTGGGAGCCTGCACTACTGAAAAAGTGATATTGGAAAGGGGAGGATGAGAAGGGGTCCCTACACTACAGAAAAAAGATATAAAATAAAAAAGAAGTAAAAAACAAACATGGCAGAGAGCAGTGGAGGGGGGAGGTTAAAGGCTATTTGGGGGGGGATCGGGGAGGTGGAAGTGTGAGGAGAGAACCCTATACTACAGAAATTTAAAAAACAAATACATTCCTAAAATGCATAATGGCAGAGTGTTTGCCAGTATCTTAGATGGTGGGGACCTGTGTAGGAGGGGGAACAGAGCTGTTTCGGAGGGATCAGAGGGTGAGAGGGTACTCTTTACACTACAGCAGATGCTACCCTTATGCTCTAACTGATTAAACCCTTCACTGCCTGGAACTTCAGAAGTGTGGTGCGAAGCTGTAATTAACAGCCTTTTAATTGCTAAATCATGCATGTCTGCTATTTCTGAACAAAAGGGACCCCAGAGAAGGCAAATCAAAAAAACAAAGGCTCTATTTCTGTCTAAACAGAGTGAGAGCAAAAATGCTGAGAATGATCCAAAATTACTTTGGACAATTATTTCTCTGAAATTCCCGGTAGCGAAGGTAGTTAGCCCCAGTAACGTGCGTATTCCTGGACCATTATATAGCAGCAGTTTCTCAGCTACAGTCCTCAAGTTATTTTATTTAACACCAGCTCAAAGCTTCACCAGTTTGTGCTGGGAGAAAGGCCCATGTGTGTTACATGCTGCGGTGTGTTATTTATGGTTGGGAGTGTGGTTTAATCCTAGTTAGCATGCTGGGGTTAAAGTGATGGTAAATTTCATACTTTAAAGGGACATGAAACCCATATTTTTTCTTTCATGATTTAGAAAGAGCATGCAATTTAAACAACTTTCTAATTTACTTTTATTATCTAATTTGCTTCATTCTCTTGATATCCTTTGCTGAAATGCATATTTAAATAGGCTCAGTAGCTGCTGATTGGTTGCTGCACATAGATGCCTTGTGTGATTGGCTCACCAATGTGCATTGCTATTTCTTCAACAAGGATATCTAAAGAATGAAGCAAATTAGATAATAGAAGTAAATTGGAATGTTGTTTAAAATTGTATTCTCTTTCTGAATCATAAAATACATTTTTGGGGTTTAATGTTGCAATGAAAAATATATTAGTGTACAAGCAAAACCGCATAATTATTAAAACAAAAAAGGTTATATACATATTACAATAAATTATTTCTAATCCTACTTGGTATCTTATGTTCCTTTGCCCCCCTTCATTTCCTCTTTGGCTGGACTGGGACATAGAGAACCGTCCCACCCACTCTCTACATAGGCTTCCTAAAGGATGGACTGCACGAGTGTCATATGACACACTTACTGATTGGATGTTCAGAAAGAGTGCATATAAAATTACTGAGCTCAATTTGATGATGGAAGTAAACAATTTTTTTTTATTTCATGAAAGTTTAATTATGACTTAAGCGTCCCTTTTAATAGATGAGGTGCAAAGCACTGTAGGTGTACTTGTGTCTTATAACCTGAGCTTTAAACACACTTATATGAAGTCTACAGAGCACAAAAGCTTTTGTAAACACGTTTATTTCATTTTTGAGATTTCACAATCCATTTCCAAAACCTTTATGTGAACTTTGACATTTAGTTCATGCGGTTAATATTTTATACAGCAATTAGTCAGAAAATGTGATGCAACCCAAATCAATAGCCATTTTATCAGTCTTTCCATCACCGGAAGTGAATGTGAAAAGCAGAATGGTAATAATTGATACAGAAAAGCAAGATGTGGAGCTGCAATATGACCTTGAGGCAACCTGCCAATAACACAGAGAATACGAGGCCAGGCAAGCACAGAGAAATATCATATGGACTCTGTACCCCATCAGGAAACACTAGTAACTAGGTACTGGTGGGAGAGCCTTCGTCAGGCACAATCAGTTAAAATAAATATTAATATACCTGTAACAAGCCATACACTTGAGTGTTACACCAGCTGTTTTTGGGATGTGTAGATTACAATATTCCTGATGTATTCGTTCAGTACTGATGGCTTTTGTTTTTGTTCTGATTTACCCAGCTCAGTGAACATTGTCCCCTTTTAAAAAATGTGCACAGTTACATTAAAATGGACATTTCTCTTACATGGTGTATCCAGTCCACGGATTCATCCTTACTTGTGGGATATTCTCAATCCCTACAGGAAGTGGCAAAGAGAGCACACAGCAGAGCTGTCCATATAGCTCCCCTCAGGCTCCGCCCCCCAGTCATTCTCTTTGCCGCTCTAACAAGTAGTATCTCCACGGGAGGGTAAAGTGAATGTGGTGTTAGATTTGTAGTTTTTATTTCTTCAATCAAGAGTTTGTTATTTTAAAATAGTGCCGGTTTGTACTATTTACTCTAAGGCAGAAAGTGATGAAGATTTCTGCTGAGAGGAAAACGATTTTAGCATGTTGTAACTAAAATCCATTGCTGTTCCCACATAGGACTGTTGAGTACCGGAGAACTTCAGTTGGGGGGAACAGTTTGCAGGCTTAACTGCTTAAGGTATGCTCAGTCACTTTTTTTCTAACAAGACTTGGTAATGCTAGAAGACTGACAGAAATCCCCATGTGGGAAGGTATAGAAGGATGGCTTAGTTAAAGGGCTTAAATCACTGGTGGACACTGTTATGGGAAAAATCGATTATTTTATTACTATAATCTGATATTTGCACAAGTGTTGATTATGTTTGAAACACTTTTTGTTTTTTTTTATACGCCTGGCATATTTTTAGACACCTAATTTGGCTTAGGAAGGCCCTACAACTCCGGAGTGAAGAGGGAGGGGGCCTAATTTCTCCTGTTAAGTGTAGTCAGTCCACGGGTCATCCATTACTTATGGGATTATATCTCCTCCCTAACAGGAAGTGCAAGAGGATCACCCAAGCAGAGCTGCTATATAGCTCCTCCCCTCTACGTCATACCCAGTCATTCTCTTGCACCTAACTAATAGATAGGACGTGTGAGAGGACTGTGGTTGTTAAACTTAGTTTTTATTTCTTCAATCAAAAGTTTGTTATTTTAAACAGCACCGGAGTGTGTTGTTTTTTCTCAGGCAGCATTAGAAGAAGAATCTACCTGAGTTTGTGTATGATCTTAGCGGTCGTAACTAAGATCCATTTGCTGTTCTCGGCCATTCTGAGGAGTGAGGTAACTTCAGAACAGGGGACAGCAGGCAGGGTTCACCTGCAAGGAGGTATGTTGCAGTATATTATTTTCTAAGGAATGGAATTGACTGAGAAAATACTGCTAATACCGATGTAATGTAAGTGCAGCCTTAAATGCAGTAGTAGCGACTGGTATCAGGCTGATATGTATGTATGTTTACACTGAGGTATTTCTGGGGAATGGAACTTCACTAAGAAAATACTGTATACATTTAAGTTATATTTGAGCCTCCACTGCAGTGAAAGCGACTAGCAGCAGGCTTATTAATAACATTTCATAATTTTATTTTTAAACGTTTACTGGCATGTTAATCGTTTTTTCCTGAGGTACTTGGTGATAAAACTTTATGGGCATGATTTTTACCACATGGCTGTCGTTTGTTTATGAATAAAATCAGTTTACTGAGCTTCCCCACTGTTGTAATATGAGTGGGAGGGGCCTATTTTAGCGCTTTATTGCGCAGTAAAAATTCAGTCACAGTCTTCCTATTTCTCCAACATAGGTGTGTCCGGTCCACGGCGTCATCCTTACTTGTGGGATATTCTCTTCCCCAACAGGAAATGGCAAAGAGCCCAGCAAAGCTGGTCACATGATCCCTCCTAGGCTCCGCCTACCCCAGTCATTCTCTTTGCCGTTGTACAGGCAACATCTCCACGGAGATGGCTTAGAGTTTTTTAGTGTTTAACTGTAGTTTTTATTATTCAATCAAGAGTTTGTTATTTTAAAATAGTGCTGGTATGTACTATTTACTCTGAAACAGAAAAGAGATGAAGATTTCTGTTTGTAAGAGGAAAATGATTTTAGCAACCGTTACTAAAATCGATGGCTGTTCCACACAGGACTGTTGAGAGGAATTAACTTCAGTTGGGGGAACAGTGAGCAGACTTTTGCTGCTTGAGGTATGACACATTCTAACAAGACGATGTAATGCTGGAAGCTGTCATTTTCCCTATGGGATCCGGTAAGCCATTTTTATTACAGAGTAAATAAGGGCTTCACAAGGGCTTGTTAAGACTGTAGACATTTTCTGGGCTAAATCGATTCATATATAAACATATTTAGCCTTGAGGAATCATTTAATCTGGGTATTTTTGTAAAATAATATCGGCAGGCACTGTTTTAGACACCTTATTCTCTAGGGGCTTTCCCTAATCATAGGCAGAGCCTCATTTTCGCGCCGGTATTGCGCACTTGTTTTTGAGAAGCATGACATGCAGTCGCATGTGTGAGGAGCTCTGATACATAAAAAAGACTTTCTGAAGGCGTCATTTGGTATCGTATTCCCCTTTGGGCTTGGTTGGGTCTCAGCAAAGCAGATACCAGGGACTGTAAAGGGGTTAAAGATAAAAACGGCTCCGGTTCTGTTATTTTAAGGGTTAAAGCTTCCAAATTTGGTGTGCAATACTTTTAAGGCTTTAAGACACTGTGGTGAAATTTTGGTGAATTTTGAACAATTCCTTCATACTTTTTCGCAATTGCAGTAATAAAGTGTGTTCAGTTTAAAATTTAAAGTGACAGTAACGGTTTTATTTTAAAACGTTTTTTGTACTTTGTTATCAAGTTTATGCCTGTTTAACATGTCTGAACTACCAGATAGACTGTGTTCTGAATGTGGGGAAGCCAAGGTTCCTTCTCATTTAAATAGATGTGATTTATGTGACACTGAAAATGATGCCCAAGATGATTCCTCAAGTGAGGGGAGTAAGCATGGTACTGCATCATTCCCTCCTTCGTCTACACCAGTCTTGCCCACTCAGGAGGCCCCTAGTACATCTAGCGCGCCAATACTCCTTACTATGCAACAATTAACGGCTGTAATGGATAATTCTATCAAAAACATTTTAGCCAAAATGCCCACTTATCAGCGTAAGCGCGACTGCTCTGTTTTAGATACTGAAGAGCATGAGGACGCTGATGATAATGGTTCTGATATGCCCCTACACCAGTCTGAGGGGGCCAGGGAGGTTTTGTCTGAGGGAGAAATTTCAGATTCAGGGAAAATTTCTCAACAAGCTGAACCCGATGTGATTACATTTAAATTTAAGTTGGAACATCTCCGCGCTCTGCTTAAGGAGGTGTTATCCACTCTGGATGATTGTGAGAATTTGATCATCCCAGAGAAACTATGTAAAATGGACAAGTTCCTAGAGGTCCCGGGGCCCCCAGAAGCTTTTCCTATACCCAAGCGGGTGGCGGACATTGTAAATAAAGAATGGGAAAGGCCCGGTATACCTTTCGTCCCTCCCCCCATATTTAAAAAATTGTTTCCCATGGTCGACCCCAGAAAGGACTTATGGCAGACAGTCCCCAAGGTCGAGGGGGCGGTTTCTACTTTAAACAAACGCACCACTATACCCATAGAAGATAGTTGTGCTTTCAAAGATCCTATGGATAAAAAATTAGAAGGTTTGCTTAAAAAGATGTTTGTTCAGCAAGGTTACCTTCTACAACCAATTTCATGCATTGTCCCTGTCACTACAGCCGCGTGTTTCTGGTTCGATGAGCTAGAAAAGGCGATCGATAGTGATTCTCCTCCTTATGAGGAGATTATGGACAGAATCCGTGCTCTCAAATTGGCTAATTCTTTCACCCTAGACGCCACTTTGCAATTGGCTAGGTTAGCGGCGAAAAATTCTGGGTTTGCTATTGTGGCGCGCAGAGCGCTTTGGTTGAAATCTTGGTCAGCGGATGCGTCTTCCAAGAACAAATTGCTTAACATTCCTTTCAAGGGGAAAACGCTGTTTGGCCCTGACTTGAAAGAGATTATCTCTGATATCACTGGGGGTAAGGGCCACGCCCTTCCTCAGGATAGGTCTTTCAAGGCCAAAAATAAACCTAATTTTCGTCCCTTTCGTAGAAACGGACCAGCCCCAAGTGCTACGTCCTCTAAGCAAGAGGGTAATACTTCTCAAGCCAAGCCAGCCTGGAGACCAATGCAAGGCTGGAACAAGGGAAAGCAGGCCAAGAAGCCTGCCACTGCTACCAAGACAGCATGAAATGTTGGCCCCCGATCCGGGACCGGATCTGGTGGGGGGCAGACTCTCTCTCTTCGCTCAGGCTTGGGCAAGAGATGTTCTGGATCCTTGGGCACTAGAAATAGTCTCCCAAGGTTATCTTCTGGAATTCAAGGGGCTTCCCCCAAGGGGGAGGTTCCACAGGTCTCAATTGTCTTCAGACCACATAAAGAGACAGGCATTCTTACATTGTGTAGAAGACCTGTTAAAAATGGGAGTGATTCATCCTGTTCCATTAGGAGAACAAGGGATGGGGTTCTACTCCAATCTGTTCGTAGTTCCCAAAAAAGAGGGAACGTTCAGACCAATCTTGGATCTCAAGATCCTAAACAAGTTTCTCAAGGTTCCATCGTTCAAAATGGAAACTATTCGAACAATTCTTCCTTCCATCCAGGAAGGTCAATTCATGACCACGGTGGATTTAAAGGATGCGTATCTACATATTCCTATCCACAAGGAACATCATCGGTTCCTAAGGTTCGCATTCCTGGACAAGCATTACCAGTTCGTGGCACTTCCTTTCGGATTAGCCACTGCTCCAAGGATTTTCACAAAGGTACTAGGGTCCCTTCTAGCGGTACTAAGACCAAGGGGCATTGCAGTAGTACCTTACTTGGACGACATTCTGATTCAAGCGTCGTCCCTTCCTCAAGCAAAGGCTCACACGGACATAGTCCTGGCCTTTCTCAGATCTCACGGATGGAAAGTGAACGTAGAAAAGAGTTCTCTATCTCCGTCAACAAGGGTTCCCTTCTTGGGAACAATAATAGACTCCTTAGAAATGAGGATTTTTCTGACAGAGGCCAGAAAAACAAAACTTCTAAACTCTTGTCAAACACTTCATTCCGTTCCTCTTCCTTCCATAGCGCAGTGCATGGAAGTAATAGGTTTGATGGTAGCGGCAATGGACATAGTTCCTTTTGCGCGCATTCATCTAAGACCATTACAACTGTGCATGCTCAGTCAGTGGAATGGGGACTATACAGACTTGTCTCCGACGATTCAAGTAAATCAGAGGACCAGAGACTCACTCCGTTGGTGGCTGTCCCTGGACAACCTGTCACAAGGGATGACCTTCCGCAGACCAGAGTGGGTCATTGTCACGACCGACGCCAGTCTGATGGGCTGGGGCGCGGTCTGGGGACCCCTGAAAGCTCAGGGTCTTTGGTCTCGGGAAGAATCTCTTCTACCGATAAATATTCTGGAACTGAGAGCGATATTCAATGCTCTCAAGGCTTGGCCTCAGCTAGCAAAGGCCAAGTTCATACGGTTTCAATCAGACAACATGACGACTGTTGCGTACATCAACCATCAGGGGGGAACAAGGAGTTCCCTGGCGATGGAAGAAGTGACCAAAATCATTCAATGGGCGGAGACTCACTCCTGCCACCTGTCTGCAATCCACATTCCAGGAGTGGAAAATTGGGAAGCGGATTTTCTGAGTCGTCAGACATTACATCCGGGGGAGTGGGAACTCCATCCGGAAATCTTTGCCCAAATTACTCAATTGTGGGGCATTCCAGACATGGATCTGATGGCCTCTCGTCAGAACTTCAAGGTTCCTTGCTACGGGTCCAGATCCAGGGATCCCAAGGCGACTCTAGTAGATGCACTAGTAGCACCTTGGACCTTCAAACTAGCTTATGTATTCCCGCCGTTTCCTCTCATCCCCAGGCTGGTAGCCAGGATCAATCAGGAGAGGGCGTCGGTGATCTTGATAGCTCCTGCGTGGCCACGCAGGACTTGGTATGCAGATCTGGTGAATATGTCATCGGCTCCACCATGGAAGCTACCTTTGAGACGAGACCTTCTTGTTCAAGGTCCGTTCGAACATCCGAATCTGGTCTCACTCCAGCTGACTGCTTGGAGATTGAACGCTTGATCTTATCAAAACGAGGGTTCTCAGATTCTGTTATTGATACTCTTGTTCAGGCCAGAAAGCCTGTAACTAGAAAAATTTACCACAAAATATGGAAAAAATATATCTGTTGGTGTGAATCTAAAGGATTCCCTTGGAACAAGGTAAAGATTCCTAAGATTCTATCCTTTCTTCAAGAAGGATTGGAGAAAGGATTATCGGCAAGTTCCTTGAAGGGACAGATTTCTGCCTTGTCTGTGTTACTTCACAAAAAGCTAGCAGCTGTGCCAGATGTTCAAGCCTTTGTTCAGGCTCTGGTTAGAATCAAGCCTGTTTACAAACCTTTGACTCCTCCTTGGAGTCTCAACTTAGTTCTTTCAGTTCTTCAGGGGGTTCCGTTTGAACCCTTGCATTCCGTTGATATTAAGTTATTATCTTGGAAAGTTTTGTTTTTGGTTGCAATTTCTTCTGCTAGAAGAGTTTCAGAATTATCTGCTCTGCAGTGTTCTCCTCCTTATCTGGTTTTCCATGCAGATAAGGTGGTTTTACGTACTAAACCTGGTTTTCTTCCGAAAGTTGTTTCTAACAAAAACATTAACCAGGAGATAGTCGTGCCTTCTTTGTGTCCGAATCCAGTTTCAAAGAAGGAACGTTTGTTGCACAATTTGGATGTTGTTCGCGCTCTAAAATTCTATTTAGATGCTACAAAGGATTTTAGACAAACATCTTCCTTGTTTGTTGTTTATTCTGGTAAAAGGAGAGGTCAAAAAGCAACTTCTACCTCTCTCTCTTTTTGGATTAAAAGCATCATCAGATTGGCTTATGAGACTGCCGGACGGCAGCCTCCTGAAAGAATCACAGCTCATTCCACTAGGGCTGTGGCTTCCACATGGGCCTTCAAGAACGAGGCTTCTGTTGATCAGATATGTAGGGCAGCGACTTGGTCTTCACTGCACACTTTTACCAAATTTTACAAGTTTGATACTTTTGCTTCTTCTGAGGCTATTTTTGGGAGAAAGGTTTTGCAAACCGTGGTGCCTTCCATTTAGGTGACCTGATTTGCTCCCTCCCTTCATCCGTGTCCTAAAGCTTTGGTATTGGTTCCCACAAGTAAGGATGACGCCGTGGACCGGACACACCTATGTTGGAGAAAACAGAATTTATGTTTACCTGATAAATTACTTTCTCCAACGGTGTGTCCGGTCCACGGCCCGCCCTGGTTTTTTAATCAGGTCTGATAATTTATTTTCTTTAACTACAGTCACCACGGTATCATATGGTTTCTCCTATGCAAATATTCCTCCTTTACGTCGGTCGAATGACTGGGGTAGGCGGAGCCTAGGAGGGATCATGTGACCATCTTTGCTGGGCTCTTTGCCATTTCCTGTTGGGGAAGAGAATATCCCACAAGTAAGGATGACGCCGTGGACCGGACACACCGTTGGAGAAAGTAATTTATCAGGTAAACATAAATTCTGTTTTCTTCCTCCATGATCCAGGACGTCTCTACAGAGCCCAGGGGTCTCCAAAACTAGTTTTGAGGGAGGTAATCACTCACAGCAGACCTGTGAGACTGTGTTTTGACTGTGATAAAAACGTTTATATTAAATTGTTATCCGTTTTTGGGTACTAAGGGGTTAATCATCCATTTGCTAGTGGGTGCAATCCTTTGCTAACTTAATGCATTTACTGTGAAAATTTGGTTGCTATAACTAATTTGGTTCATTGTTATTTCAACTGTGACAGTTTTTTTGTGCTTCTTAAAGGCACAGTAACGTTTTTTATATTGCTTGTAAATTTATTTGAAAAGTATTTTCCAAGCTTGCTAGTCTCATTGCTAGTTTGTTTAAACATGTCTGACACAGATGAATCTCTTTGTGCAATATGTTTAAAGGCCAATGTGGAGCCCAATAGAAATTTGTGTACTAATTGCATTGATGCTACTTTAAATAAAAGCCAATCTGTACATGTAAAGAAAATTTCACCAGACAACGAGGGGGAAGTTATGCCGACTAACTCTCCTCACGTGTCAGTACCTTCGTCTCCCGCTCAGGAGGTGCGTGATATTGTGGCGCCAAGTACATCAGGGCGGCCCATACAAATCACTTTGCAAGACATGGCTAATGTTATGACTGAAGTACTATCTAAATTGCCAGAATTTAGGGGTAAACGTGATCACTCTGGGGTAAGTACAGAGTGCGCTGATAATAATAGAGCCATGTCTGATACTGCGTCACAATTTGCAGAACATGAGGACGGAGAGCTTCATTCTGTGGGTGACGGATCTGATCCAAGTAAACTGGACTCAGACATTTCAAATTTTAAATTTAAGCTTGAGAACCTCCGTGTATTACTAGGGGAGGTATTAGCGGCTCTGAATGATTGTAACACGGTTGCAATTCCAGAGAAAATATGTAGGCTGGATAAATATTTTGCGGTACCGACGTGTACTGACGTTTTTCCTATACCTAAAAGGCTTACAGAAATTGTTAACAAGGAGTGGGATAAACCCGGTGTGCCTTTTTCTCCCCCCTCCTATATTTAGAAAAATGTTTCCAATAGACGCCACCACACGGGACTTATGGCAGACGGTCCCTAAGGTGGAGGGAGCAGTTTCTACTCTGGCTAAGCGCACCACTATCCCGGTGGAGGATAGCTGTGCTTTTTCAGATCCAATGGATAAAAAGTTAGAGGGTTACCTTAAGAAAATGTTTGTTCAACAAGGTTTTATATTACAACCCCTTGCATTGCGCCTGTCACGGCTGCGGCGGCATTCTGGTTTGAGTCTCTGGAAGAGACCATTAGCTCAGCTCCATTGGATGAGATTATAGACAAGCTTAAAGTCCTTAAGCTAGCTAATTCATTTATTTCTGATGCCGTAGTACACTTAACTAAGCTTACGGCTAAGAACTCCGGATTCGCCATTCAAGCGCGCAGAGCGCTGTGGCTTAAATCCTGGTCAGCCGATGTGACTTCTAAATCTAAATTGCTTAACATACCTTTCAAAGGGCAGACATTATTCGGGCCCGGTTTGAAAGAAATTATCGCTGACATTACGGGAGGTAAGGGCCATGCCCTGCCTCAAGACAGAGCCAAACCAAGGGCTAAACAGTCTAATTTTCGTGCCTTTCGTAACTTCAAGGCAGGAGCAGCATCAACTTCCTCCGCTCCAAAACAGGAAGGAACTGTTGCTCGCTACAGACAGGGCTGGAAACCTAACCAATCCTGGAACAAGGGCAAGCAGGCCAGAAAGCCTGCTGCTGCCCCTAAGACAGCATGAAGTGAGGGCCCCCGATCCGGAAACGGATCTAGTGGGGGGCAGACTTTCTCTCTTCGCCCAGGCTTGGGCAAGAGATGTCCAGGATCCCTGGGCTTTAGAGATCATATCTCAGGGATATCATCTGGACTTCAAAGCTTCTCCTCCAAAAGGGAGATTTCATCTTTCAAGGTTGTCAGCAAACCAGATAAAGAAAGAGGCGTTTCTACGCTGTGTACAAGACCTTTTACTAATGGGAGTGATCCACCCAGTTCCGCGGTCGGAACACGGACAAGGGTTTTACTCAAATCTGTTTGTGGTTCCCAAAAAAGAGGGAACCTTCAGACCAATCTTGGACTTAAAGATCCTAAACAAATTCCTAAGAGTTCCATCGTTCAAAATGGAAACTATTCGGACAATCTTACCTATGATCCAAAAGGGTCAGTACATGACCACAGTGGATTTAAAGGATGCCTACCTTCACATACCGATTCACAAGGATCATTATCGGTATCTAAGGTTTGCCTTCCTAAACAGGCATTACCAGTTTGTAGCTCTTCCCTTCGGGTTAGCTACAGCTCCAAGAATCTTTACAAAGGTTCTGGGCTCTCTTCTGGCGGTACTATCGGTAGCTCCGTACCTAGACGACATTCTGATACAAGCGTCAAGTTTCCAGACTGCCAAGTCTCATACAGAGTTAGTTCTGGCATTTCTAAGGTCGCATGGGTGGAAGGTGAACGTAGAAAAGAGTTCTCTATTGCCACTCACAAGAGTTCCCTTCTTGGGGACTCTTATAGATTCTGTAGAAATGAAAATTTACCTGACAGAGGACAGGTTAACAAAACTTCTAAATGCTTGCCGTGTCCTTCATTCCATTCAACACCCGTCAGTGGCTCAATGCATGGAGGTAATCGGCTTAATGGTAGCGGCAATGGACATAGTACCTTTTGCACGCCTGCATCTCAGACCGCTGCAATTGTGCATGCTAAGTCAGTGGAATGGGGATTACTCAGATTTGTCCCCTATGCTAAATCTGGATCAAGAGACCAGAGATTCTCTTCTATGGTGGCTTTCTCGGCCACATCTGTCCAGGGGGATGCCCTTCAGCAGGCCAGATTGGACGATTGTAACAACAGACGCCAGCCTGCTAGGTTGGGGCGCTGTCTGGAATTCCCTGAAGACTCAGGGATCATGGACTCAGGAGGAGAGACTCCTTCCAATAAACATTCTGGAATTAAGAGCAGTTTTCAATGCCCTTCTGGCTTGGCCTCAGTTAGCAACTCTGAGGTTCATCAGGTTTCAGTCGGACAACATCACGACTGTGGCTTACATCAACCATCAGGGAGGGACAAGGAGTTCCCTAGCGATGATGGAAGTCTCAAAGATAATTCGCTGGGCAGAGTCTCACTCTTGCCACCTGTCAGCGATCCACATCCCAGGCGTGGAGAACTGGGAGGCGGATTTCCTAAGTCGCCAGACTTTTCATCCGGGGGAGTGGGAACTTCATCCGGAGGTATTTGCCCAACTGCTTCAGCATTGGGGCAAACCAGATCTGGATCTCATGGCGTCTCGCTAGAACGCCAAGCTCCCTTGTTACGGATCCAGGTCCAGGGACCCGGGAGCGGTACTGATAGATGCTCTGACAGCACCTTGGGTTTTCAACATGGCTTATGTGTTTCCACCCTTCCCGATGCTTCCTCGATTGATTGCCAGGATCAAACAGGAGAGAGCATCGATAATTCTAATAGCGCCTGCGTGGCCACGCAGGTTCTGGTATGCAGATCTAGTGGACATGTCGTCCTGTCCACCTTGGTCTCTACCTCTGAGACAGGACCTTCTGATTCAGGGTCCTTTCAAACATCCAAATCTAATTTCTCTGAGGCTGACTGCATGGAGATTGAACGCTTGATTCTATCAAAGCGGGGATTCTCGGAGTCAGTGATTGATACCTTAATACAGGCTAGGAAACCTGTTACCAGGAAAATTTACCATAAAATATGGCGTAAATACTTACATTGGTGTGAATCCAAGAGTTACTCATGGAGTAAGGTTAGGATTCCTAGGATATTGTCTTTTCTACAAGAAGGTTTAGAAGAGGGTTTATCTGCTAGTTCGTTAAAGGGACAGAGCTCAGCTCTGTCTATCCTTTTACACAAACGTCTGTCAGAAGTTCCAGACGTTCAGGCTTTTTGTCAGGCTTTGGCCAGGATTAAGCCTGTGTTTAAGACTGTTGCTCCGCCGTGGAGCTTAAACTTAGTTCTTAACGTTCTGCAGGGTGTTCCGTTTGAACCCCTTCATTCCATTGATATCAAGCTGTTATCTTGGAAAGTTCTGTTTTTAATGGCTATTTCCTCGGCTCGAAGAGTCTCTGAGCTATCGGCCTTACATTGTGATTCTCCTTATCTGATTTTTCATTCAGACAAGGTAGTTCTGCGTACTAAACCTGGGTTCTTACCTAAGGTAGTCACTAACAGGAATATCAATCAAGAGATTGTTGTTCCATCATTGTGCCCTAACCCTTCTTCAAAGAAGGAACGACTTCTGCACAATCTGGACGTCGTCCGTGCCCTGAAATTTTATTTACAGGCAACTAAAGATTTTCGCCAAACTTCTTCCCTGTTTGTCGTTTATTCTGGTCAGAGGAGAGGTCAAAAAGCTTCGGCTACCTCTCTCTCTTTCTGGCTTCGTAGCATAATACGTTTAGCCTATGAGACTGCTGGACAGCAGCCTCCTGAAATAATTACAGCTCATTCTACTAGAGCTGTGGCTTCCACTTGGGCCTTTAAAAATGAGGCTGCAACTTGGTCTTCGCTTCACACTTTTTCAAAATTTTACAAATTTGACACTTTCGCTTCTTCGGAGGCTGTTTTTGGGAGAAAGGTTCTACAGGCAGTGGTTCCTTCCGTGTAAAGAGCCTGCCTGTCCCTCCCGTCATCCGTGTACTTTTAGCTTTGGTATTGGTATCCCATAAGTAATGGATGACCCGTGGACTGACTACACTTAACAGGAGAAAACATAATTTATGCTTACCTGATAAATTCCTTTCTCCTGTAGTGTAGTCAGTCCACGGCCCGCCCTGTTTTTACGGCAGGTCTAAATTTTAAATTAAACTCCAGTCACCACTGCACCCTATAGTTTCTCCTTTCTCGTTTGGTTTCGGTCGAATGACTGGGTATGACGTAGAGGGGAGGAGCTATATAGCAGCTCTGCTTGGGTGATCCTCTTGCACTTCCTGTTAGGGAGGAGATATAATCCCATAAGTAATGGATGACCCGTGGACTGACTACACTACAGGAGAAAGGAATTTATCAGGTATGCATAAATTATGTTTTTCGCGCCTCAGTTGCGCAGTTCTTTTGCAAGACAGCTTCATTCAGCTTCACGTGTAGAGTCCAGAGATTGCAGGAGGACTCCAGGGAGGCTTATTTTCGTCCAAAACTAATCCCCAAGGAAGGTAGGGCCACAGCAGAGACTGTGGCATGGTGCTGTAGTGTGTTAAACCGGTGGCCAACTTCAATTTGCTCCGGTTTGGGCAATAAGGGGTTAATTGTATTGAAACTTAGTGTGCAATCATTTCAAAGCATTAGGATCATATGGTAAAAATTTCATAAAGATTGGATGTTTTTTTGAGATTTGGTAAAAAAGTGTGCACTTTTTATTATTTAAAGGCACAGTACCGTTTTTTCAAAAAGTGTTTTTTACTGTATTTGAGTGCTGTCTAAGTCTGTCTAACATGTCTGAGCCTACAGATAGACCCTGTTCTATGTGTTTAAAAGCCATGGCGGTACCCCCATTGCATTTGTGTTTAAAGTGTGCTAAGGTATCTAAACATTTTAATGACCATGCAGTGACACTTAAAAATGTAGCCCAAGATGATTCTTTGACGGAAGGTAATGAGGATAGTCCTCCTTCCTCTCCCCATGTGTCGACACCAGTTACGCCCGCGCAAGCGTTGCCTAGTACCTCTAGCGCATTGGCCCTTATTACATTACAACAATTATCAGCTGTCATGGATAATTCCCTTGCGGCCTTTCTATCCAAACTGCCAGTTTTTCCAAAGAAACGTGATAGCTCAGTTTTAAGAACAGAGGATGAGCAATCAGAAGCTTTGGATGATTTATCTGTTGTACCCTCACAACACTCTGAAGTGACAGTGAGGGATGGTCTGTCCGAGGGAGAAATTTCTGACACAGGAAAAGTTTCTCAGCGGGCAGAGTCAGATTCCTTAGCGTTTAAATTTAAGCTGGAACACCTCCGCGTCCTGCTTAAGGAGGTTTTAGCTACGCTGGATGATTGTGAACCCATGGTGGTCCCAGAAAAATTGTGTAAAATGGACAGGTTTTTAGAGGTCCCTGTATACACTGATGCGTTTCCGATCCCGAAGAGGGTGGTAGATATTGTGACTAGGGAGTGGGAGAGACCAGGTGTACCTTTTGTTCCCCCCTCTATCTTTAAGAAAATGTTCCCCATAAATGACCCCAGGCGGGACGCATGGCAGACGGTCCCTAAGGTAGAGGGAGCAGTTTCAACACTTGCTAAGCGTACAACTATACCAATAGAAGACAGTTGTGCTTTTAAAGACCCTATGGATAAAAAATTGGAAGGTTTGCTGAAGAAAATATTTGTTCAGCAAGGTTTCCTTCTTCAGTTAATTGCCTGCATTATTCCTGTAACTGCTGCAGCGGCTTTTTGGTTTGAGGCGCTGGAGGAGTCGCTCCAGAGGGAGACTTCATATGATGAAGTCATGGATAGAATTCATGCTCTAAAGCTGGCTAATTCTTTTATCACTGATGCCGCTTTCCAATTAGCTAAGTTAGCGGCGAAAAATTCGGGTTTTGCCATTATGGCGCGAAGAGTGCTTTGGCTAAAATCATGGTCGGCTGACGTGTCGTCCAAAACAATGTTACTAAACATTCCTTTCAAGGGAAAGACCCTTTTTGGTCCCGATTTGAAAGAAATTATAGCGGATATCACTGGGGGGAAGGGCCATGCCCTCCCGCAGGATAGACCGTTTAAGGCCAAAAACAAGGCTAATTTTCGCTCCTTTCGCAACTTCAGGAGCGGACCTGCTGCAACCTCTGCTGCCGCAAAGCAAGATAACGCTTCACAGCCCAAAGCAACCTGGAAACCCTTGCAGGGCTGGAATAAGGGTAAACAGGCCAAGAAGCCTGCGCCTGCTAACAAGACAGCATGAAGGGGTAGCCCCCGATCCGGGACCGGATCTAGTAGGGGGCAGACTTTCTCTCTTTGCTCAGGCTTGGGCAAGAGATGTTCCAGATCCCTGGGCATTAGAAATTGTTGCTCAGGGGTATCTTCTAGAATTCAAGGACTCTCCCCCAAGGGGAAGGTTCCACATTTCTCGTTTGTCTTCAGACCAGACAAAGAAACAGGCGTTCTTACGCTGCGTAGAAGATCTTCTAAAGATGGGAGTGATATACCCAGTTCCAATTGCAAAACAGGGACTGGGTTTTTACTCAAACCTGTTTGTTCCCAAAAAGGAAGGAACTTTCAGGCCAATCCTGGATCTAAAAATTCTAAACAAATTCCTCAGAGTTCCATCTTTCAAAATGGAAACCATTCGGACAATCTTGCCGATGATCCAGGAAGGTCAATATATGACTACCGTGGATCTAAAGGATGCGTACCTACATATTCCTATCCACAAAGATCATCATCAGTTCCTAAGGTTCGCCTTTCTGGACACGCATTACCAGTTCGTGGCCCTTCCTTTCGGATTGGCCACCGCTCCCAGAATTTTCACAAAGGTGCTAGGGTCCCTTCTTGCGGTTCTAAGACCGCGGGGCATTGCAGTAGCACCTTACCTAGACGACATCTTAATACAAGCGTCATCTTTTCACAGAGCCAAGGCTCATACAGACATTGTTCTGGCCTTTTTAAGGTCTCACGGGTGGAAGGTGAACGTAGAAAAGAGTTCTCTGTCCCCGCTCACAAGGGTTCCCTTCCTGGGAACACTAATAGACTCGGTAGAAATGAAAATATTTCTGACAGAGGTCAGGAAGTCAAAGCTTTTAACTACTTGCCGAGTTCTTCATTCCATTCCTCGGCCTTCTGTGGTTCAGTGTATGGAGGTAATCTGATTAATGGTTGTGGCAATGGACGTTGTTCCTTTTGCCCGAATTCATCTACAACCACTGCAACTGTGCATGCTCAATCAGTGGAATGGGGATTATGCAGATTTGTCTCCTCAAATACAAATGGACCAGAAAACCAGAGACTCTCTTCTCTGGTGGTTGTCTCAGGATCACCTGTCTCAGGGAATGAGCTTCCGCAGACCGGAGTGGATCATTGTCACGACTGATGCCAGTCTGTTAGGCTGGGGTGCGGTCTGGGACTCCCTGAAAGCTCAGGGTCTATGGTCTCGGGAAGAATCCCTTCTCCCGATAAACATTTTGGAACAGAGAGCGATATTCAATACGCTCCAGGCATGGCCTCAACTAGCGGAGGCCAAATTCATCAGATTTCAGTCGGACAACATCAAGACTGTAGCGTACATCAATCATCAGGGAGGAACAAAGAGTTCCCTAGCGATGAAGGAAGTAACCAAGATCATCAAATGGGCGGAGGATCACTCCTGCCATCTATCTGCAATTCACATCCCAGGAGTAGACAACTGGGAGGCGGATTTTCTGAGTCGTCAGACTTTCCATCCGGGGGAGTGGGAACTCTACCCGGAGGTTTTTGCTCAGCTGACCCAGCTATGGGGCATTCCAGAATTGGATCTGATGGCGTCCCGTCAGAACACCAAACTTCCCCTTTACGGATCCAGGTCCAGGGATCCCAAGGCGGCATTGATAGATGCTTTAGTAGCACCTTGGTCATTCAGTCTAGCTTATGTCTTTCCACCGTTTCCTCTTCTCCCTCGGCTAGTAGCCAGAATTAAACAGGAGAAGGCTTCGGTAATTCTGATAGCGCCTGCGTGGCCACGCAGGACTTGGTATGCAGACCTAGTGGACATGTCATCGGTTCCACCATGGAAACTGCCATCGAGACAGGATCTTCTAATACAAGGTCCATTCAAGCATCCAAATCTAGTTTCTCTGCAACTGACTGCTTGGAGATTGAACGCTTAATTCTAGCTAAGCATGGGTTCTCTGAATCAGTTATAGATACTCTGATCCAGGCCAGAAAGCCTGTCACCAGAAAAATTTACCATAAGATATGGCGGAAATATCTTTGTTGGTGTGAATCCAAGGGTTACTCGTGGAGTAAGATTAGGATTCCAAGGATATTGTCTTTTCTCCAAGAAGGATTGGAGAAAGGTTTGTCAGCTAGTTTTTTAAAGGGACAGATATCTGCTCTGTCTATCCTGTTACACAAGCGTCTGGCAGCTGTACCAGACGTTCAGGCGTTTGCACAGGCCCTAGTTAGAATCAAGCCTGTCTACAAACCAATGGCTCCTCCATGGAGTCTAAATTTAGTTCTTTCAGTTCTTCAAGGGGTTCCGTTTGAACCTTTACATTCCATAGATATTAAGTTATCTTGGAAAGTTTTGTTTTTGGTAGCTATTTCTTCTGCTCAAAGAGTTTCTGAATTGTCTGCTTTGCAGTGTAATTCTCCCTATCTGGTGTTCCATGCAGATAAGGTTGTTTTGCGTACCAGACCTGGTTTCCTTCCAAAAGTGGTTTCTAATAAGAATATTAACCAGGAAATCATTGTTCCTTCTCTGTGCCCTAATCCAGTTTCGAAGAAGGAACGACTGTTACACAATCTTGATGTGGTTCGTGCTTTAAAATTCTATTTAAATGCAACTAAAGACTTCAGACAAACTTCATCCTTGTTTGTTGTCTATTCTGGTAAGAGGAGAGGTCAGAAAGCGACTGCTACCTCTCTTTCCTTCTGGCTGAAAAGCATCATCCGATTGGCTTATGAGACTGCTGGACAGCAGCCTCCTGAACGAATTACAGCTCATTCCACCAGAGCTGTGGCTTCCACATGGGCTTTCAAGAATGAGGCTTCTGTTGAACAGATTTGTAAGGCAGCGACTTGGTCTTCACTGCATACATTTGCCAAATTTTACAAATTCGATACTTTTGCTTCTTCGGAGGCTATTTTTGGGAGAAAGGTTTTGCAAGCAGTGGTGCCTTCCGTTTAGGTTACCTGACTTGTTCCCTCCCTTCATCCGTGTCCTAAAGCTTTGGTATTGGTATCCCACAAGTAAGGATGAATCTGTGGACTGGATACACCATGTAAGAGAAAACAGAATTTATGCTTACCTGATAAATTACTTTCTCTTACGGTGTATCCAGTCCACGGCCCGCCCTGGCAATTAAGTCAGGTTCAAATTTATTTTTGTAAAACTACAGTCACCACTGCAACCTATGGTTTCTCCTTTTTCTCCTAACCGTCGGTCGAATGACTGGGGGGGGCGGAGCCTGAGGGGAGCTATATGGACAGCTCTGCTGTGTGCTCTCTTTGCCACTTCCTGTAGGGATTGAGAATATCCCACAAGTAAGGATGAATCCGTGGACTGGATACACCGTAAGAGAAAGTAATTTATCAGGTAAGCATAAATTCTGTTTTTATTTCAGTTGTCAAATGCTATTCCATTAAAATGTTCAGATTTTTTAGAGCTGTTTATTCTTAAACAAAATCACTTTTTTCACTATTTTTTTTTAATGACCAAAGTTGTGTAATGCATTTTCACTACTGAGAAAAACAGAACTAATGAGCCATTTAGTAGCAGGTAGCTACCTATCACCTGCTGTGTCCTCCTCAAGAATAGTATGCAAGTGAGCGCTGCGGAATCTGTTGGCGCTCTACAAATACCTGATGATAATAATAATAATAATAAGTGTCTGGTGCGCTATATGTGTTAAAAAAAAATATACTTCACGGAGAATTGTACCTACAGCGTCGGCTGACTACCTATCTTTAATTAGTTATCACAAAAATAATTCCAGGCATTTAATTCAATAGTTACTCAGCCTGCAAAATGTTGTCCAAACAATCACACAAACTTGGGCCAGCACTGCTATATAGGGTGCTCGTGTAGACTGGGGTAAACTGCCTAACCCCTCCAGATATCGATAATGACAGAATGTCCACAGCACCTATATAATAAACTTTTCTTTATTCAGACATCTATAAAATAAGCGACGTTTTGGGGTATATCCCCTTAGTCGTGCTTAGCATGACTAAGGTGATATACCCCGAAACGTCGCTTATTTTGTAGATGTTTGAATAAAGAGAAGTTTATTATATAGGTGCTGTGGACATTCTGCCATTATTGCAGAATGTTGTCCGTCAGATGCCAGTGGGTCTGTATGCTCTCTGCTTCATAAACCTACAGGCAGCAAACAGTGATAATGGCATAAACTTCTGCCTCTAAACCTCTATATCTTACCACCTCTTTTGGCCTGTCCCAGTGGATAACATCTCCAACCAATTGTAAAGGCAAGTCAGTTGACCTTGTCTTCACCAATCTCTGTGTTATTTCCAAGTTCTCTAACATCCCCTTTCCTCTCTCTGACCACCATCTACTAACGTTATCTTTTACTCTATCTGCAGCAGCCTCATAAGCTCCCAAAAAGCTGCTACCTTATAGGAATTTAAAATACTTTAATCCTCAACTGAAACCTCTACTCTCCAACATTTCATCCCTCTCTTTCTCAGACTTTGTGACCTACAGTATAATTCTGCACTAAAATCAACACTTGACAGCGGTGCACTCTACACTGTGCATAGTGAATCGTGTAATTGTCAACAACCATGGCACAGCAAACAGACCCACTATCTTCAGCGATGTTCACAGACTGCTAAATGTCAGTGGAAAAAAACACTCACCCGTGGTGATTTCCTGCATTATAAATTCATCCTCAGGTCATACAACACTGTCTTCAGCCTGGCCCTCTCCTCCCTCATGTTAACTCATGTATCCAACCCCAGAAGGCTGTTTTCAACCTTTAACGCCCTCTTACCTCTGCCTACTACCAAACTCACTGCTCAGATTATTGCTAAGTACGTCAAAAATAAAATTGACACAATTAGAATAGACATCTCTCCATCACACCCCTAAAGCCAGCCCTCCTACCCACTCCTTCTATTAACAAAACTATCTGTTACTTTCCTCCTGTAGAATCTTCATACTCCTGTCTTCCGTTCATCTCACAACTTGTCCTTTTGACCCTATTCCTTTACAACTTCTTCCCTCTAACTTGTACAGCTTCAGAGGCTCTTGGAAAACCCACCTTGACTCACTGCTGGAACTCCCAGCTACCCCAAACATTATGTCTCTGCACCTCAACCTGTGACTAAGCTCTTTGGAGCAGGGCCTTCCTTCCCCTGTACTAGATATGTTTAGTCTCTTATGTTTTTGTATCTTATCACAAATGTTTGCTATACCCCTATATCTTTACCCAGCGCTACAGAATTTTGCGGCATTATACAAATAATGATGATGATAATATTATTTTCAATATAGTAAAGGCGCTAAGTGTCAGCCCCATTTAAATGTAGCAAAGGCTTCTGGGATACAGTTTGCTATTTCTAGTTTTTAATTAAGAATATTGGGTTCTATAGATGTATTAACTAGCAAATAGCATTAACATATTAACATATGCTATCTTTGTAATGTTTTTCTCTCTTTTAACAGCAATGGTTTAACATGTATAAACCTATCACGTTTAACAACATATCTATGTCAGAAGAAGCAGACTCATTTGTAAACAAGTTGGACCCAAACAAGCTTTTTAAGAGCAAGAACAAAACACCAGTTACTAAGAAAAAGCTTCCTGCTCCTCCTACTGGCTCCCAAAAAGGAAATCCAACCTCTGCCAAGACGACGCCACATCCTGGAAGTGTTGTACGCAAATGAACATGATCCGTGTAACAATGTTTGATAGAGACTATAATTTATTGTTACTTAATACACATTTCTACCCTTTATTTTATTTTAATGTACTGTGTATATATATATTTATGCATGTATATAGGTTTATTTATATGTATGTATGAGCTTATTAAATGCATTGGCCAAATACAATATTAATTCTACAGCATACAACATGCAATGGTGTCTTGTCAGAATGATAGTCTGTGATGGAACTCAGTAAGCAGGATACACATTGTATATATGAGCCTTTTGCTGGAGGGAAAAGTTTGCAGTTACTAAACTACTTACCTGCAGCCTGTTTAAAGCTTTTAGATCCCATAAATCTACAGATTATCAGTGGCTTTGCAGAGTGAAAATATTACAAAGTTAATTGCCAGAAAATTATGGCAGCTAAATTGACCAAATTCTCTAGCAAAGAACAACAATAAAAATGTACCTGAATGAGACTTCTCTACATCAAAGAAGGCCAAACAATTGCTAAGAGCACACATGTAAAAAAACAAACTTTTCAAGACAATATCTGAGATTGTGTGGACTACACAGGAGACTTTTTTATTTATTTATGTTCCTCTATGAAAGAAGAGAAATTGAGAGAATCATATAATTTACATAAATAAAACATTATTAAGACACAGTGAGTCCACAGAATCATCAATTACTGTTGGGAATATCACTCCTGGCCAGCAGGAGGAGGCAAAGAGCACCACAGCAAAGCTGTTAAGTATCACTTCCCTTCCCACAATCCCAGTCATTCTCTATGCCTTCAGTGCAAGGAGGAGGTGAAATTTAGGTGTCTGTTTAAGAATTCTTTTAACAAGATTTTATTATTTTGGAAGCCTGAGCAGGTTTGCTCTGATCTTCCCTGACAGGCTGGGTCTAGCTGTACTGCACATTAGACCCTTCAGTAGGGCTGTGGTAGCTTTCAAGCAGTTAAGAACTTGTGGGGTGGGCCTCACTGCGTTTTCCTGACAAGATTGCTGCCCTCAAACAGAATGCCAGAGTAGGCTTACTCTGTTCCTTCTTTAATCCACAAGTCTCTGTGATGAGTGGCTTCCTCTCATGCCAGGTAGGTGAGCTGTCCTGTCGGACATTCAAGGGTGCAGGTAAGTGCTATTTTATTTCTTAAGAAAACCCTGGCACTACAGCAGTTGATAGGCTGCACCTTATATGGGACTTGGCGCCTTTTCCTTATTGAGAGACTTAACAGCTTTGGTAGCTCTCTCCCTCACTGAGGAGCTGATCTGTTTTTCTTCCACTGTGTTCTGTGTCAGAAAAGAACAGGTAGGACCTCAGCTTAGCACTGAGGTGTAGAGGGTACCAGAGAGGTGTTTTAAAATTTTGTTTTGTGGGGGTCTGTAAAATTTGCCACATAAGGTTATCTCTGGACTAGCATATCTGTTATACTGAATTATACAGTTAATGTTTTGAGAAATATCAGTTAAAGTAAAGGGACAGTAAAAAAAAATATTGTATTTTTTTCTGAAGTTGTGATATTTGCAAGATGGACCTAGAGTCTATGCCTGCTATAGAGTGCAAACTTTGCTTAAATTCCCAAGTTGAACCCCCTTTGCCTTTTTGTAGTTCTTGTATTGAAAGAACTTTAATGTACAAAGACAGACAGGCTTGTTTCTGAGCCACCATTCTCTCAGGTTGATACTGTTCAGGCAATGCCACAGTCTCTTCCTCAAGCGTCCCAACCCTTATTAACATCACATGCAGTGCCCTGCGGTTCCTCTAATGCTCCTGATGAAGTGTATTTGAAGGCCAAAATCGCTGCCCAGGTATCCTTGGTGGTATCTGAGGCGCTAGCTGCCAACCCAATGCTGCAGGGGAGTTGTAAGAGGAAAATGATAGAATCAGATATTTAAGTATCAGATCCTGTGCAGGCTAATCAAGTTTTTTTTTCCCATAAGTCGGAAGAGGAGGATACTTCAGTAGCTGAAGTGGTTTCCTTTCGATTTAAGCTTGAACACCTTCGTGTTTTATTAAAGGAGGTTTTGGCTACTTTGGACGTCTCTGATACTCCTGTCATTGTCAACCCTAAGAAATCGAGCAAATTAAATAGATGCTTTGATGTTCCCTCCCCAGGGGAGGTGTCTCCAGTGCCAGACCCTGCTATGGAGATTATTGCCTGGGAATGGGAGAGACCAGGAATTCCCTTTTCTCCCTCTCCAGTCTTTATGAAGATGTTCCCGATGGCTGATTCCATCAAGGAGTTGTGGCAGACCGTTTCTAAGGTGGAAGGGGCGATTTCTACACTGGCCAAGAGAACTACTATTTCCTATTGAGGATAGTTGCTCTTTCAAGGACCGTATGGATAAGAAGCTGGAGGCTTTCTTAAAGAAGATGTATATTCATCAGGGTTTACAATGGCAACCGGCGGTGTGTATTGCTACAGTAACAAGTGCGGCAGCCTATTGGTTTGATGCTTTGTCCGAGTACTTCCAAGCTGAGACTCCTTTGGAGGAGATACAGGATAGGATAAAGGCTCTCAGGTTAGCCAATTCCTTTATCTCTGACGCCTCCTTGCAGGTCTTTAAGTTGGGAGCCAAGATATCTGGCTTTGCAATTTTAACGCGTAGGGCGCTATGGCTGAAATCTTGGTCAGCTGATGTTTCTTCCAAATCTAAGCTTTTGGCGATTCCTTACAAGGGAAAAACCTTGTTTGGGCCAGGGTTGGCAGAAATGATTTCCGATATCACAGGTGGTAAAGGATCCTTTTTGCCTCAAGACAAGAAGAACAAATCGTAAGGACGTCAGAGTAATTTTCGTTCCTTTCGTAGCTTTAGAGGTGTCGTCCCCCTCCTCTACCAAGTCAGTACCAAGCCTTCATGGAAGCCCAGTCAGTCTTGGAACAAGGAGAAGCAATATGAGAAACCTTCAGCTGAAGTCAGCATGAAGGATCTGCCCCCGATCTGGGATCAGATCAAGTGGGGGGCAGACTCTCTTAATTCTCTCAAGCTTGGGAATGAGATGTTCCAGACCCGTGGGCCGTGGACATAGTATCCCAGGGTTACAAGTTAGAGTTCAAGACCTTTCCTCCCAGGGGCAGGTTCCACCTCTCAAGATTATCAGTAGACCAGATAAAAAGAGAGGCGTTCTTGAAATGTGTACAGGATCTTTCCCTCATGGTAATGATAGTTACAGTTCCAATACAGGAACAGGGTTTAGGGTTCTACTCCAACCTCTTTGTGGTTCCCAAAAAAGAGGGAACTTTCAGGCCTATTCTAGATCTAAAGTTTCTCAACAAATTTCTCAGAGTGCCGTCCTTCAAGATGTAGACTATCCATTCAATTCTTCCTCTGGTTTAAGAAGGTCAATTCATGACGACTATAGACCTGAAGGATGTGTAGGTATGTTCCTATTCACAGGAATTATCACAAGTTTCTGAGATTTGCCTATCTGGACAAACACTTTCAATTTGTAGCGCTTCCATTTGGCCTAGCCACAGCTCCCAGGATTTTCTCAAAGATCCTGGGAGCTCTGTTGGCAGTTATTTGGTCCCGGGGAATTGCTGTGGTACCTTAAATGGACGTTATTCTGGTTCAGGCGCCATCTTTTCAACTAGCAAAATCTCATACAGAGATCTTGTTGTCTTTTCTTCGTTCCCACGAATGGAAGGTGAATTTAGAAAAAAGTTCTCTTGTTCCGGCTACAAAAGTGGTATTCTTAGGAACCATTATAGATTCCCTTTCAATTAAAATATTTCTGACGAAGGTCGGAAGAGCCAAGATTCTTTCCTCTTGCCTATTTCTTCTGTCGGCAGTATGGTCATCAGTGGCCCAATGTATGGAGGTAATTGGTTTGATGATGGCTTCCATGAACATAGTTCCCTTTGCTTGATTCTATTTGAGAGCCCTACAGCTATGCATGCTCGGTCAATGGAATGGGGATTATGCAGACCTGTCTCAGAGAATAGTTCTGGATCAATCAACCATAGACTCTCTGACGTGGTGACTGTCTCTAAAACATCTGGCCCAGGGGACATGCTTTTGGAGACCCTCATGGGTAATTGTAACCACAGATGCCAGCCTGACTTGGGGAGCAGTCTGGGACTCGTTGGAGGTGCAGGGACTTTGGTCTCAGGAGGAATCTGCTCTCCCGATAAACAGAGTTTGAGGGTGATCTTCAATTCCTTGATGGCTTTGCCTCAAATGACTTTAGCCCGGTTTATCAGGTTCCTGTCGGACAACATAACCTCAGTGGCTTACATCAACCATCAAGGGGGAACTCGGAGTTCCTTAGCCATGAAGGGGGTAGGGCGCATCGATCAGTGGACAGAGGCTCACAATTGCTGTCTTTCTGCCATCCACATCCCAGGAGTGGACAATTTGGAAGCAGATTTCCTGAGCAGACAGACTTTCCATCCTGGGGAGTGGGAACTCCATCCAGAAGTGTTCTCCAGGTTAACAGCCAAATGGGGGTTGCCGGCATTGGATCTGATGGCGTCTCCTCAGAACGCCAAGCTCCCAAAGTACGGTTCAAGCTCAAGAGATCCTCAGGCCTTTCTGATAGATGCTCTGGCAGTTCCTTGGAACTTCAGGTTGGTATATCTGTTCCCTCCGTTTGCTCTTCTTCCACGAGTCATTGCTCGGATCAAGCAGGAGAGAACGTTGGTGATTCTAATAGCTCCTGCGTGGCTTCGCAGGATCTGGTATGCAGATCTAGTAGAAATGTTGTCTCTTCCTCCGTGGAGACTTCCTCTGAGGAAGGACCTTCTACTTCAGGGGCCCTTTCTTCATCCAAATCTCGTTTCTCTGAAGCTGACTGCTTGGAGATCGAACACTTGATTTTAGCTAAGTGTGGTTATTCCGAGTTGGTCATTGAGACCATGATTCAGGCTCGTAAGCCTGTCAGTAGAAAGATTTTCCATAAGATATGGCGTAAATATCTTTATTGGTGTGAGTATAAGGGATATTCTTGGAGTAAGGTCAGGATCCCAAGAATTTTGTCTTTTCTCCAGGAAGGGCCGGGAGAAGGGTTTGTCTGTCAGTACCCTGAAAGGTCAGATCTCTGCATTATCTATTTTGTTGCACAAGCATCTAGCGGACATACCAGATGTGTAATCCTTTTGTCAGGCTTGGTCAGAATCAGGCCTGTGTTAAAATTTGTTGCTCTGCTTTGGAGCCTTAACCCTGTTCTTAAAGTTTTGCAACAGGCTCAGTTTGAGCCGATGCATTCCATAGATATTAAGTTATTATCGTGGAAGGTTTTGTTTATGACTGCTATTTCTTCTGCTCGGAGGGTTTCTGAACTCTCAGCTTTGCAGTGTTATTCTCCTTATCTAATTTTTCATGCAGATAAGGCAGTTCTTCGTACCAAGTTTGGTTTTCTTCCTAAGGTTGTTTCGATCAGAAATATTAATCAGGAAATTGTTGTTCCTTCTCTTTGTCCTAATCCTTCTTCTCATAAGGAACTTTTGTTACACAACCTTGATGTTGTGCGGGCTCTTAAGTTTTATTTGCAGGCGACTAAGGATTTTCGCCAGTCTTCAGCATTGGTGTGTGTTTTTCTGGGACACGCAAAGGTCAGAAAGCTACTGCCACTTCTCTTTCTCTTTGGTTGAGAAGTATTATTCGTTTGGCATATGAGACTGCTGGACAGCAGCCCCCTGAGAGAATCACAGCTCATTCCACTAGGGCTGTTACTTCTTCTTGGGCCTTCAAGAATGAGGCTTCTGTAGAACAGATTTGCAAGGCTGTGACTCGGTCTTCTTTGCACACTTTTTTGAAATGTTATAAATTTTATACTTTTGCCTCGGCTGAGGCTTCTTTTGGGAGAAAGGTGCTTCAAGCGGTGGTGCCTTCTTTTTAGGTTCCCTGTTTTGTCCCTCCCTAATCATCTGTGTCCTCTAGCTTGGGTATTGATTTTTAACAGTAATTGATGATTCTGTGGACTCACCGTGTCTTAAGAAAGAAAACAAAATTTCTCCAACATAGGTGTGTCCGGTCCACGGCGTCATCCTTACTTGTGGGATATTCTCTTCCCCAACAGGAAATGGCAAAGAGCCCAGCAAAGCTGGTCACATGATCCCTCCTAGGCTCCGCCTACCCCAGTCATTCTCTTTGCCGTTGTACAGGCAACATCTCCACGGAGATGGCTTAGAGTTTTTTAGTGTTTAACTGTAGTTTTTATTATTCAATCAAGAGTTTGTTATTTTAAAATAGTGCTGGTATGTACTATTTACTCAGAAACAGAAAAGAGATGAAGATTTCTGTTTGTATGAGGAAAATGATTTTAGCAACCGTTACTAAAATCCATGGCTGTTCCACACAGGACTGTTGAGAGGAATTAACTTCAGTTGGGGGAACAGTGAGCAGTCTCTTGCTGCTTGAGGTATGACACATTCTAACAAGACGATGTAATGCTGGAAGCTGTCATTTTCCCTATTGGATCCGGTAAGCCATGTTTATTAAGATAGTAAATAAGGGCTTCACAAGGGCTTATTAAGACTGTAGACTTTTTCTGGGCTAAATCGATTCATTATTAACACATATTTAGCCTTGAGGAATCATTTAATATGGGTATTTTGATAAGATTATATCGGCAGGCACTGTTTTAGACACCTTATTCTTTAGGGGCTTTCCCAAATCATAGGCAGAGCCTCATTTTCGCGCCGGTGTTGCGCACTTGTTTTTGAGAGGCATGACATGCAGTCGCATGTGTGAGGAGCTCTGATACATAGAAAAGACTTTCTGAAGGCGTCATTTGGTATCGTATTGGACAAGTTCCTAGAGGTCCCGGGGCTCCCAGAAGTTTTTCCTATACCCAAGCGGGTGGCGGACATTGTAAATAAAGAATGGGAAAGGCCCGGTATTCCTTTCGTCCCTCCCCCCATATTTAAAAAATTGTTTCCCATGGTCGACCCCAGAAAGGACTTATGGCAGACAGTCCCCAAGGTCGAGGGAGCGGTTTCCACTTTAAACAAACGCACCACTATACCCATAGAAGATAGTTGTGCTTTCAAAGATCCTATGGATAAAAAATTAGAAGGTTTACTTAAAAAGATGTTTGTTCAGCAGGGTTACCTTCTACAAACCAATTTCATGCATTGTCCCTGTCGCTACAGCCGCGTGTTTCTGGTTCGATGAGCTGGTAAAGGCGGTCGATAGTGATTCTCCTCCTTATGAGGAGATTATGGACAGAATCAATGCTCTCAAATTGGCTAATTCTTTCACCCTAGACGCCACTTTGCAATTGGCTAGGTTAGCGGCTAAGAATTCTGGGTTTGCTATTGTGGCGCGCAGAGCGCTTTGGTTGAAATCTTGGTCAGCTGATGCGTCTTCCAAGAACAAGCTACTTAACATTCCTTTCAGGGGAAAACGCTGTTTGGCCCTGACTTGAAAGAGATTATCTCTGATATCACTGGGGGTAAGGGCCACGCCCTTCCTCAGGATCGGCCTTTCAAGGCCAAAAATAAACCTAATTTTCGTCCCTTTCGTAGAAACGGACCAGCCCAAAGTGCTACGTCCTCTAAGCAAGAGGGTAATACTTCTCAAGCCAAGCCAGCTTGGAGACCAATGCAAGGCTGGAACAAGGGGAAAGCAGGCCAAAAAAACCTGCCACTGCTACCAAGACAGCATGAAATGTTGGCCCCCGATCCGGGACCGGATCTGGTGGGGGGCAGACTCTCTCTCTTCGCTCAGGCTTGGGCAAGAGATGTTCTGGATCCTTGGGCGCTAGAAATAGTCTCCCAAGGTTATCTTCTGGAATTCAAGGGGCTTCCCCCAAGGGGGAGGTTCCACAGGTCTCAGTTGTCTTCAGACCACATAAAAAGACAGGCATTCTTACGTTGTGTAGAAGACCTGTTAAAAAGGGGAGTGATTCATCCTGTTCCAAGGAGAACAAGGGATGGGGTTCTACTCCAATCTGTTCATAGTTCCCAAAAAAGAGGGAACGTTCAGACCAATCTTAGATCTCAAGATCTTAAACAAGTTTCTCAAGGTTCCATCGTTCAAAATGGAAACCATTCGAACAATTCTTCCTTCCATCCAGGAAGGTCAATTCATGACCACGGTGGATTTAAAGGATGCGTATCTACATATTCCTATCCACAAGGAACATCATCGGTTCCTAAGGTTCGCATTCCTGGACAAGCATTACCAGTTTGTGGCGCTTCCTTTCGGATTAGCCACTGCTCCAGGGATTTTCACAAAGGTACTAGGGTCCCTTCTAGCTGTGCTAAGACCAAGGGGCATTGCTGTAGTACCTTACTTGGACGACACTCTGATTCAAGCGTCGTCCCTTCCTCAAGCAAAGGCTCACACGGACATCGTCCTGGCCTTTCTCAGATCTCACGGATGGAAAGTGAACGTGGAAAAGAGTTCTCTATCTCCGTCAACAAGGGTTCCCTTCTTGGGAACAATAATAGACTCTTTAGAAATGAGGATTTTTCTGACAGAGGCCAGAAAAACAAAACTTCTAGACTCTTGTCGGATACTTCATTCCGTTCCTCTTCCTTCCATAGCGCAGTGCATGGAAGTGATAGGCTTGATGGTAGCGGCAATGGACATAGTTCCTTTTGCGCGCATTCATCTAAGACCATTACAACTGTGCATGCTCAGTCAGTGGAATGGGGACTATACGAACTTGTCTCCGAGGATACAAGTAAATCAGAGGACCAGAGACTCACTCCGTTGGTGGCTGTCCCTGGACAACCTGTCACAAGGGATGACCTTCCGCAGACCAGAGTGGGTCATTGTCACGACCGACGCCAGTCTGATGGGCTGGGGCGCGGTCTGGGGATCCCTGAAAGCTCAGGGTCTTTGGTCTCGGGAAGAATCTCTTCTACCGATAAATATTCTGGAACTGAGAGCGATATTCAATGCTCTCAAGGCTTGGCCTCAGCTAGCGAGGGCCAAGTTCATACGGTTTCAATCAGACAACATGACAACTGTTGCGTACATCAACCATCAGGGGGGAACAAGGAGTTCCCTGGCGATGGAAGAGGTGACCAAAATCATTCTATGGGCGGAGTCTCACTCCTGCCACCTGTCTGCTATCCACATCCCAGGAGTGGAAAATTGGGAAGCGGATTTTCTGAGTCGTCAGACATTGCATCCGGGGGAGTGGGAACTCCATCCGGAAATCTTTGCCCAAGTCACTCAACTGTGGGGCATTCCAGACATGGATCTGATGGCCTCTCGTCAGAACTTCAAAGTTCCTTGCTACGGGTCCAGATCCAGGGATCCCAAGGCGGCTCTAGTGGATGCACTAGTAGCACCTTGGACCTTCAAACTAGCTTATGTATTCCCGCCGTTTCCTCTCATCCCCAGGCTGGTAGCCAGGATCAATCAGGAAAGGGCGTCGGTGATCTTGATAGCTCCTGCGTGGCCACGCAGGACTTGGTATGCAGATCTGGTGAATATGTCATCGGCTTCCACCATGGAAGCTACCTTTGAGACGAGACTTCTTGTTCAAGGTCCGTTCGAACATCCGAACCTGGTCTCACTCCAGCTGACTGCCTGGAGATTGAACGCTTGATCTTATTGAAGCGAGGGTTCTCAGATTCTGTTATCGATACTCTTGTTCAGGCCAGAAAGCCTGTAACTAGAAAGATTTACAACAAAATTTGGAAAAAATATATCTGTTGGTGTGAATCTAAAGGATTCCCTTGGGACAAGGTTAAGATTCCTAAGATTCTATCCTTCCTTCTAGAAGGATTGGAAAAAGGATTATCTGCAAGTTCCCTGAAGGGACAGATTTCTGCCTTGTCTGTGTTACTTCACAAAAAGCTGGCAGCTGTGCCAGATGTTCAAGCCTTTGTTCAGGCTCTGGTTAGAATCAAGCCTGTTTACAAACCTTTGACTCCTCCTTGGAGTCTCAACTTAGTTCTTTCAGTTCTTCAGGGGGTTCCGTTTGAACCCTTACATTCCGTTGATATTAAGTTATTATCTTGGAAAGTTTTGTTTTTGGTTGCAATTTCTTCTGCTAGAAGAGTTTCAGAATTATCTGCTCTGCAGTGTTCTCCTCCTTATCTGGTGTTCCATGCAGATAAGGTGGTTTTACGTACTAAACCTGGTTTTCTTCCAAAAGTTGTTTCTAACAAAAACATTAACCAGGAGATTATCGTACCTTCTCTGTGTCCGAAACCAGTTTCGAAGAAGGAACGTTTGTTGCACAATTTGGATGTTGTTCGCGCTCTAAAATTCTATTTAGATGCTACAAAGGATTTTAGACAAACATCTTCCTTGTTTGTTGTTTATTCCGGTAAAAGGAGAGGTCAAAAAGCAACTTCTACCTCTCTCTCTTTTTGGATTAAAAGCATCATCAGATTGGCTTACGAGACTGCCGGACGGCAGCCTCCCGAAAGAATCACAGCTCATTCCACTAGGGCTGTGGCTTCCACATGGGCCTTCAAGAACGAGGCTTCTGTTGATCAGATATGTAGGGCAGCGACTTTGGTCTTCACTGCACACTTTTACCAAATTTTACAAGTTTGATACTTTTGCTTCTTCTGAGGCTATTTTTGGGAGAAAGGTTTTTGCAAGCCGTGGTGCCTTCCATCTAGGTGACCTGATTTGCCTCCCTCCCATCATCCGTGTCCTAAAGCTTTGGTTTTGGTTCCCACAAGTATGGTTGACGCGTGGACCGGACACACCTATGTTGGAGAAAACAGATTTTATGTTTACCTTATAATTTACTTTCTCCAAGGGTGTGCCGGGTCCACGGCCCGCCCTGGTTTTTTTTAATCAGGTCTGATAATTTATTTTCTTTAACTACAGTCACCACGGTATCATATGGTTTCTCCTATGCAAATATTCCTCCTTAACGTCGGTCGAATGACTGGGGTAGGCGGAGCCTAGAGGGATCATGTGACCAGCTTTGCTGGGCTCTTTGCCATTTCCTGTTGGGGAAGAGAATATCCCACAAGTAAGGATGACGCCGTGGGACCGGACACACCGTTGGAGAAAGTAATTTATCAGGTAAACATAAATTCTGTTTTATGCTTACCTGAAAATTTCTTTCTTTCTAGACACAGTCTTTTGTCTAAACCTCAGGTACCTCTATACCTTGTGTTATTTCCTATCTCTCCTTTTCCTTCGGTCGAATGACTGGGGATTGGGGGAATTGAAGTGATACTTAATAGCTTTGCTGTGGTGCTCTTTGCCTCCTCCTGCCTGGCCAGGAGTGATATTTCCAACAGTAATTGATGATTCGTGGACTCACCATGTCTAGAAAGAAAGACATTTATCAGGTTAGTGTAAATTTTGTTATCAGTCAATGGATGAATTGTGTTTCATCAGACAAAAGAGGAAGGGTTAATGTGCCCCGAAACATCACAATATGTTGTAAATGTAACTGTTAAATATTTTTTGCACAAGTCCAGCGAGTCCATATGGAAATATATATATATATATATCTCCTCCAAAATGAAAGCACTCACAGGTCTCTTTACAAAGGTTTATTTAAACACAAACAAAACAGTGAAGTTTTTGGAGATGTTATCCATGTCTTCAGACCCTTAAAAACAAAACATAACTCATACCTGAACCTTTATAACCCAAACACCTTAGGCGCAAACCGGAAGTCCCACAGCGTTGCTGCCACACTACTGCACAGGTCCGGCCGTAACATGGGAAACAGGACACAGTGTCACGTGATAAACTGTAAAAGCAACAAACAGAGAACACAGTAATTCAAGTAGCGCATAACAGGGATCATCTGGTATGCGCTACTTGAATTGCTGTGTTCTCAGTTTGTGAGAAAAGAAAGAAATATCAGATTGGCACATTTCTCACTTGTACCACACTGTATATCATCTATCTTCTGAATTGCCCATGTGGAAAACTTTACATCGGAAAAACCATTGATAATGCCAGGACCAGAATGGCCCAATCACCGATCAGCAATATGAACATCACTTCAGTCAGGTAAATCTGATCATACCGGTGGCACACCACTACCTGGAAGCCAAATACTCAAGGACTTGAGATTCCGTATCATTGATCATGTTCCACCTCTCAGAAGAGAAGGGAACAGAGCTAAAGATTCTTCTCCAACAAGAAGCTTGATGGATTTACGAGCTAGGCGTCACACCGCTCTGGCTTTTGTCAGGGACGTGACGCTTGCTGCTCTGGCCGTTGCCAGGGAAGAGTCGGCTCCTGTGTGCGTGGGGCAGTGACGTCATCGCCGCACGTCTCTTCCCCTCTGAAGCCGGCCAGGATCTCCTGTGGCGTGAATCTTGCGCCTATGTAAGTTGCTCACTTTCTACCTATCACTGCCCAAGTATAAGTGTTACTTAGTGTGCTCGTGGGTGTTGTTATACTTTATACTGGACTGTTATACTGTTGCTAAACTCTACTTGTCTGACCACTCTGCCTGCTTAACCCGTGAACTACTGGATTGCTATACTGTTGCTGAACTCTGCCTGTCTGACCACTCTGCCTTCTTAACCCTTGAACTATTGGATTGCTATACTGTTGCTGAACTCTGCTTGTCTGACCACTGTGCCTGCTTAACACCTGAACTGTTGGATTTCTATACTTTGCCTGTCTGACCATCCTAGTGGTTTACCCCTGAACTGTTGTGCTTCTGGATTTCCTTTTGTTGCTGACTCCTGCCTGTCCCTGTCCCTGGTCCTTCTATTGGTTTACCCCTGAACTGCTATACTGCTGCTGGATTGCCTTCCTGTTACTGCTAAGGACTACCCTGCCTACTGTGAGTACTGCTTACCTCATTTTACAAAACTCTCCCTGCTCTGGGATATTTCCTATCATTCCACTTGACGCCGGGATAAGGAATACGATATCCCATACGTCACTAGCTCATGGACTCTTGCCAATATGAAAGAAATGAATTTATCAGGTAAGTTCTTACATAAATTATGTTTTTTTTATTGGTGGTTTATTTTAAAGAATAATTATTAAATATATGGTATTATAACCCAGCCATATACTGACAATTGTGTCCTATCACAAGAAGATCCATGACACACTTGTTGTTTAAACTCCAGTCCTAGTAAAGTGATGCCCTTTTCCTTTATATGTACTGTAGTTCTGGTGCATTTGTGAGCCAAATTCATATCATTTGTACAAACATTGTTTTCAGCCTAACTCACAGATGTGTGTGTGTGTGTGTGTGTGGTCCAAATCCATTTAGCCAAGATCCAATGGGTATGCAGCCATTATTTCTAACTTCACTATACTTTTGGGTGTGGAACGTCATTTCAAATTTTGGTCACTGTTGTTGTATCAGTTTGGTCTGATAGAGGAATATTCCACGAGCATTACACTAGGGACTTTGACTCCCAAAGGATTGAATGTACAAACAGGGTGCAGTGCTACCTGTAAAACAATGATGTTATGGATCTGGGACTTTAATACTATGGATGATCCAGAAATTAGAATCCAGGAAACATTCATCGTGGTGAGAGCCCTGATCCATTTTGGTTCTGCTATGTATTTAAAGACTGCTGTCCTGTTTTCTATATGTAATATATTTAAATTATAATATCAGCAAATGTTCCATATTGTCCTACTGATCTTACTTGGTTTCACTGTTTGATGATAGTTGAGTTACTAACTTATTCCTGTCTCAATTTGTGACAGGGTGTAGTTTATGCCTGTGTCACATGCCGATTGGGTAAATTCTCAAACAGTTTAGGTAGTTTCGATTTCTGCACCATTTACATGTATTTTTTACTTATTTATCTGCCTTTCCTTTATGTGCCCTATCGTAATGTGTGTTTTTAAACCTTGTTTTTGTCTTTTTCTTGTTTCCTCTTTTTTTGTTTCTTTTTAATTGCACATGTTTGGTCCTGAGGTGGGTATGCTTGGCATGAGCTCCATTAAACATTTTTGTAACTCTTTCAGGTTGATATTTCTTTTTATGCATTTGGTCCTTTTTTGATCACACAAGAATTTGATTTTGTATTGCTGCGTGTGGTCCATGTAGTTTTTTTTTTAAATTTAAACTGTTTTTATTAGGTTTTTGAAACAAAGGTACAAAAGAAAGAAACATAATACAGTAGTACATATACTTTACATCTGAGCAGAAAAACAGTATAAGGCTATTGAGGTGGCACAAAATCATGACAGGTAGCTATATTTGCAGATTATTTGTCATAACCAAGAAAGATGCGTGGTATTCATCATGCAGAAGATTACGACTATACAAGGCAGTAAGTTATCTCCTCACATGCAGCGGAGCAACCTTTGGTCTTTCCTTTTGGGACAATAATACAATACAATTCCTAAGTAACTGCTTCCTTTACTTTACTGCTTCCTTTGCTCCCATATGAATAAAATATCAGCAAAAAAATCTTGCTTGCCTAAAAATGTGTAATGTATTTTTTCTAGTGATAAGATAGTGTCTACTTCTCTCTGCCACATGGCGAGAGTGGGGATTTTCGTGGATTTCCAGAACCTGGGTATAAGGCGTTTGGCACAGTTAAGCATACACTTAAATAGTTGTCTTCGATAGATACAAGATATAGGAGGGGTGTTATGTAAGAGGACAGCACTGGGAGAGAGTGTGATATTAAGACCTAATATATTGTTAATATTTCTGGTGATATCTTTCCAATACGTGTGTAGAAGGGGACAGTCCCACCAGATATGGGAGAGGGTTCCTGTTCCACTGCAATGCCTCCAACGTAAAGAGGAGGAGTTTGGATAGATGCTATGAAGGCGATGGGGGGTTAAATACCATCTAGATAATAGTTTGTAGTTCATTTCTGCGAACACTAATGAGGGGGAGGATTTTTTGGTTTCTAGAAAAATGTGGGTCCATTGGGTTTCAGCTAATGTGGTATTAAGCTCTCTCTCCCATTTAGCTATATAAGAGGGCTGTTTAGCAGGGTATGAACCTCTAAGCAGTTTGTATATGATGGAGATGTGGGATCTTGCCAATTCTGGAGTCGTGCAAAGTGTCTCAAAAGGTTTTAGGGGCCTGGTTAAGTCAGTAGTGTAGGGGCTGTTTGTAATGGCATGCCTTAGCTGTAGGTAGGGGTACCAGAGATGGAAGGGAGGGCCTAGTAGTTGGGAGAGTTCGTGTTGCAGGCGAATCTGGCCCTTGCTAAGCACCAGATGTGCAGGGACATTTGAGGGTGAGTTAGCAATGACTGGGGTCCGCAAGGAATGTGGTTGTAAAAAAAGAGGATTGTTGAGGAGTGGAGTTAAGGGTGAGGGTATGGACGAGACGGGGTTTTGTCCCATATTTTTGTGTTGTCCCATACTTTCAGAGGTAGCAGAAACATAGTAATTTGTGAGGGCTTCGGGAGGGTCTATACCTGGGAAGGGTCCAACACAGGTCGCCGAGACTATTGCCACCAATTAATTGAGGATTCTAATTGTACCCATGGCTTCTGGGGGTGTGAATGCTTCCACGCCACAATTCGGGCCAAATGAGCTGCTCTATAATATGCAGCGAGGTTTGGAGCGCCAAGACCTCCGTGCTCTCTATCAAGATACAACGTATTCTTAGTCACTCTGCTTCGTTTATGAGCCCATATAAAAGAATCAAAACAGTTTTTTGCATTTGTGTTAGGTATGAGGGGGGAACGTCTAGTGGGAGGACCTGGAATAGGTATACAAACTTGGGGAGAAGATTCATTTTGAGTGCATTAACTCGGCCCATCCAAGAGAGATGGCCCTGCTTATGCCACATCTCAAGGGAGGCCCTGGGATTCCTTTTGGAGAGGGATATAATTCAGGTCAAACAAGTCTGACTGAGATGGAGTAATATCTATACCCAAATAACGTATCTTATTTGTGATCTGAAAGGGGGTGTGTGATGCAATGAACCTAATGTCTTCTTCTAATAGATTAAGGGGCATTAGTTTGGACTTTTCCATATTAATCGAAAAGTTTGAGACCTCTCTATAATTATCCAGTTCAAGAAGTAAGGCAGGTAAGGAAGTGGGCGTGGGAGCAAATTGAAAATATTATGTCGTCCGCATAGAGGAGACACTTTTGTTGCGACTTCCCAAAAAGTCATACCTTCAATGTGGTCATTTTCCCTAATCTTAGTAGCCAAACACCTCCACCGCCAAGGCAAACAATAGCGGAGAGAGGGGACATCCCTGTCTCGTACCATTATTAATTGAGATTCTTCGGGATAATGTGTTATTAGCACTTATTGCTGGCGGTTGGACCCCGATAGAGAGCCTGAACTCGCGAAATCAGTGTTTTTGAGAATCCGAAATTTCGACAGGGCGGCCCAGAGAAAATCCCAGTCCACCCTGTCGAAAGCTTTCTCCGCATCCGTAGAGAGTAAGATAACTGGTGTTTTGGTGGCGTTGGCTGTGTGTATAGTTTGGAGAACTCGGATAGTGTTATCTTTTGCCTCACGCCCAGGGATAAAACCCACTTGATCAGTGTGAATGAGCGAGGGGAGGATGTTATTTATTCTAGTGGCTAACAATTTGGCATACAGCTTAACGTCAATATTAATTAAAGAAATGGGACGGTAGTTAGGGACCTGTTCCGTATCTTTGCCTGGCTTTGGGATAACGGTTATTGTAGCTTCCAGTAAAGATTGGGATAGATGATAGTCCTGGTCTAGTGAGTTGTACATGGTCAAGAGGTGAGGACTTAAACATATGGTAGAATTTGGGAGTGAACCCATCTGGGCCAGGGGCTTTACCCTGAGGAAGGGTTTTGATGGCTAAGAGGATTTCCTGTAGAGTAAAGTGTGAATCTAGGGCCTCTTTGTCTTCTACAGTTAGGGTTGGAAGTTGGATTTGTGAAAGATAGTTGGTAATCGTGATTAGTTTGGAGTCAGTTTGTGAGGTTGGGAGGTTATATAATGAGGAGTAGTAGTCTGCGAATTGATTGACAATTTCAGTGTTTTTTGAGAGTGAGGTTCCGGAAGAGGTTGTGAGTTTTGAGATAAAGGTTTTATACCTCTTCTTTTTTAGGGATCTGGCCAATAGTCTCCCAGTTTTATTGCTTTCAATATAGAATTTAGATTTAGATGTAAGTGCTCGTAGGTGAGCATTTTTAATTAAATGCTGATTGAGAGCCTCCCTATCCTGTTGTGACTGCAAAAGAAGTTGAGGGGAGAGGGGATTTTGTTTTTAGTGCTTTTTCGCTGTTGTGAAAGTTATTTACTAAGGACAAATATTGTGCTGCTCTTTGTTTGCAAATTTTGTGTGTGTGGTTAAGGATTATTCCTCTAATATAGCACTTATAGGCCTCCCAATTGTTAGTTGCGGAAGTAGAAGAAGGGTCGTTGAAGTTGAAATATTCAGATGTTTTTTCTATTATGTCAGTGGTTATAAGAGGGTCTGAGAGTATGTGTCGTTCAGTCTCAATGTTGTTGGTAGTAAGGTCTAGAGGACCACGTGAAGGTTGGAGCATGTCATACTATGATCAGACCAAGAGGTGTGATGAAGCCTAGAGTCCACTAGAGCAGTTAAAGTGTTTTGGTCGCAAAGGATATAATCTAAGCGGGAGTAAGAACGCTGCGGGTGGGAGAAAAATGTAAAGTCCTTCGTGGAGGGATGCATAATTCGCCAGGTGTCGAAAAAGGGAATCGCTCTGAGAGCTGACCAATTAGCCCTAATCTGGCTATATCGCATGTAGGTTTTACCTGTAGATGTATCAAGGGCTGGGTTTATTGGAAAGTTGAAGTCACCTCCCTTAATTATTGGGCCTTTGGAGATATCTACTAGTTTATTGATAACTGAGCGAAAAAAGGAGGGGGAATGGCGATTTGGGGCATATAAATTAGCCAAGGTTAGGGGCCTGCCATAGTAGAGTCCTACAAGTATTAATATCCTACCTTCTTGGTCTTGGTAATTTTTGTAAAGAGAGCGAAAGAGGAGCCCCTCTTAAAAGAGATACTAACTCCATTATGTTTAGACGGACCTGAGCTTAGGAAATGTTGATCGTAATATAGGTTGTGAAAGATTTGGCTCGTTATTTTTTTTAAAATGTGTCTCCTGAACCATTATTATGTCTATGTTTTTCTTATAAAAATCATGAAATGCTATGGAGCGTTTCTGTGGGGAATAGCAAACCCTTAACATTTTGTGAGGCGATTTTGAAGTGGCTTACTGCTGGATGTTGTGCCATGTACTTCTTGGATGAGAGAGTATTCACTAGGTGTTTTTGTGAGTGGGTGAGAAAGGAAGTGTCACCTCTGCCTGATAGGTGTACTCTCGTATAAGGAGCTAACTAATCTAAAGTTGAAAAATTCAAACGAACACTAAACTTTAAAAAGGAATGGGAGGAGAGGTAGAAAAGAAAGCTTGGGGAAAAGGGGGAAAGGGAAGTGAGGGCCTGACGGGGTATTAATCCGGCAGGGGGAGATGAGAATAGTTTAGGAATAAAAGGAATAGAAAACAGAGGGGAGGAAGTACGGCTCGGCGGAGCCCTCCCCAATTAACGTGTGTATAGGTTTAACAAAGGGCATTGTAACTGTAGTAGACACATATGCATTATTGGGGAAAAAGTAACATAACCCATCTTGATTCATTACTCATGAGGATATAGCAGACCAGGGCCCCCTGTTCGGGGGGAGGGAGAAATACAACAGTACTAACTACAATTATCTAACGGTATAAATGTGAAAAATAACACACTGTGGTTTAACATAACCCAACATACTTTTCAACAGTAGTAACCAGGGGAGTATTACCTGCAGTTCACAGGGTGGTCATATTGATCAGGGTAGATAGGTATATATTGATATATAATAGACCACGGGTAGTAGCGTTTGGCTCTCATATTTTACCAGTATTACTGGCCAGGGTCAACTAAAAAAAGCAATAAATAAAGGTAAAGGGTCTAAATAATATAATACAGGGTATCATTTATCAGAGCATGTTATAATAACCTCTATTAAGGGCAGATAACCTGAAAAAGGAAAAAAGGGTTAGAACTTGTTAACATATAGAAAAACTTTAAGTGCTTATCAGTTTCAGATTGGTCATACTGACCAAAATGTTTGTGTCCCAAAGTCATTAAGCCAGCTTAAGCAGCAGTCTCTTTGTATGAGAGTCAATTTTCAATGCAAGCTGTATAACTTGTGGGGTGAAGATCCCCTATTTGCCATACTCACAGAATCCGGAAAGTTCAACCTGTCAGGAAGTATCTTGGAGGCAGTTGGGGTCGGGACTTTGTCTCTTCCTGGCTGGTTTGCTGGCTATCTCAGACCAGAGCCTTCTCTGTGGTTTAGCCGGCTGCAATGAAGCTATTGACGGTGGGGGCTCCGGCGCCTCGGGGAGCTGAATACCAAGTTGCTTGCAGAAATCGGGTATATCAGCTGGGGTATGACATTCATGGCGCCTGCCATCTTTTATGACCTGTAGAGACACCGGAAAGCCCCATCTGTAAGGTATCTTCAGTGAGCGTAGGTGGTTAGTGAAGAAAGCAAAGTCTCTCCTAAGTAGCAATGTTCTTGTTGAAAGGTCTTGATATATTTGAGTTTGAGCACCTAAGAAAGAAAAGGACGGTTGAGCTCTGGCTAGTTGGAATATCTTTTCTCTGTCTCTGTAGCTTTGAAAGCACACAATAATGTCTCTAGGAGGTTGATTATCTTTGGGCTTAGGGCGCAGGGCACGGTGGGCTCTTTCAAGGGGGATCTCCTCAATGACCCTTTGATTAGCAATAGCCAAAGCTTGAAATAGGTTTTGGAGGTGGTCGTGTATATCCTCTCTTTCCACGGATTCAGGTATACCCCGGAATCGGAGATTGTTGCGCCGCGTTCTATTTTCTATGTCATCTAACTTATTCTCAAGTTCTGTGATTGAGGCATGCTGTGTGTCTATGGAACGGGACATATCAGACATTTCTTTGGTCAACTCCTCCTTATTCTCCTCCAGGGCCTCCACTCGGTGACCCAGATCGTTTATCTCTTTCTTCAAGTCCGCGCATTCGGATTTAATGCAGGACTTTACTTGATTTATAAGGGCTTCAATTGCCTTCAAGGTTACAGGCTCTTCTGCTTTTTGTCCCTGTGTAGTAGGTAGGGTAGCGGACGGTTGAGAGATATCTAAATTATCTGATAGGGAGTCATCATCACTACCCTCATGTGAGACTTCAGGTTTCTTCAGGCGTTCTGCGCTTTTAAAAAAGGTGTTGACAGTGGGAGTAGTAGTGCCAGGCTTCAGGCCTTTGTCTAGTTTAGTATTCCTCCGAAGCGCCATTGTGAGGCCTGGAGAGCAGTGGGCTCTAACTGGGACGTCTGACAGTATGGTGGTTTACTATAGTAGTGTATAACCCACAGGATAGGGATGATCAACCTCTTTTATTATCTCTTTCCCCTTTCGTTTGCAGTTTTTATTATGGGGGAATAGGTATAGCTGCCTGGGATGGATTAGAGTATAAGTGACATGTAGTTAGACTGCTGGCTTCATATGCTGCAATCTCATAGAAAGTTCAATGTTAGGGGCCACTGCAAGACTTGGGGCATATCTGCCTGTGAAAGAGTAGGCTCAGCAGCATTCAAGGAAAAAGAGTTTACACCCAAAGCTCTATTCAGTACAAAACTGTATTGTTATTTGCTATTCTGGAAGCATAACATATTGTGTTAAATAACAGAAGTTGCTTGGGGCTGCATACGGGGAAAAATAAAGTTTTTATCTTCTGCTCACCCCTGTAATGGCGTCCCAAGGTAGAGGTGCGTCACAGTTCCCTCATATCCAGTGAGTTCCAGGCTGTTACCCGGTTTGCCAGAGATTGCTGGAGTGTGCTCCTAAGGGATCCTGTGAGCTCTACAGCTCCATGGGAAGAAGCTGACGTTCCCCGCAGTGCGAGGTTATAACTTTAGGAGTGCCTGGTTTGCGGCCCACTCCTCCGGTCACATTGGGGTCAGAGAGTGCCTTAACATTCATAGGCACAGTGAATAAAAGGTCCGGCGGCTGTCCGGAGCGCTTCCCCTTCCAAGATCAGTTGCCCAAGCTGCGCTAATCAACCCTGGGAGAGGGCTTAGCCGCTGCCGATTCCGGAGCTCTAGTGTGGTGCGGCCATTCAGTACGCCCGCACGCTCCGCCCATCGTGGTCCATGTAGTTTTATGTCATTATGAGCATTATATATCTGGTCTACTATATTGCTACATGGGGATATATATAGTGCCATGCTGTAGTGAACGGACTGATTATTATTTTTTGAAGTTAGACGTAAGGCATATTGTTATATGCCTGACCACACGTCTCAAATGTAGTTTGTCACCTTCCGTTGGTTGAGTTGCATAAATATTTCTTTATGGTCTGATTAACATCACGTTTTACTTATTTGGTTGTACTTATGAGATTTGTTGAGCTCTTTGCAATATAGTTATTTATGCCTTTTGGGTGTCCTGAGATGTGATCACATATATGTTACACTCTTCAATTTGTCATGACTTCCCATCATGTGTCGTTGTAGTGATGGCTTGTGGAATATTACTTGTCAGACCAGCATTGAGGGGTGTGTCTTGTTTGAGGGCAAACATCCAGTAGCAGCGTGTTCCAGTTGGTGGGTCTTCAGCACATCTGAGATATGTTGTGTTTGTCAATTATGTTATTTTCCCGGTTTAGGACACATTTATTAGTGATTATAGATAAGGTTGTTTGCTTAACACTACACTATGGTTTTTAGGATGTACTGGTTTGTGAATTCTTTTGGCTTATATGCTTAATCACCACGGTTATGATTTGCTATTGGTAGGTTTGGGAATTTTTATTTATTATTTTTTATTATTATTATTTCTATGACATTTTGCCATTGGTTGATTTGCTCAAGTTATGTTAAGCTTGGTATAGAGGTGATGTCTGTACAGCAGCCTGTGTGAGAATGGCCTGGTTAGCGCGTCTGTCTCCCTACGGATTTGACCACCACTGGAATGTGTGGTCTTTTGCTGGGGGATTATGGATGTGTCGATGGCCATTCCCATTAGTAGCCCGGTGTCTAAGTCAGATTCTGCTCCTTTGTCAGAATCTGCCATCCCTCTGAGTGTGCATACTCTGCCCTATGACGTAATTTGCACTCCATCATATGTTAAATTAGGAATGTGTGGAATGCGAATTATGTAAACATTTAGCTGCCGCCACTTAAATGCGAGCAGATTGTGACAAGGAAGTCTGTGTCGGATCCTTGCTCCCGCACTACAGAGATGCGCGCATGTGCTGTTCTAAAATGTAATACTGTCAAACAAATTAAAAGTCGCATATATAATATAATATATATATATTTCCTGATATGGCAATAGCACCTCACCAGTCACCGTTGTGTAGCGGGGTGCACCCTGCAAAATATTCCAATAGAAATCAAATGAGGAAGGCACTCACCGGGTTTAACCAAGGGAATACTTTTTAATCCCTTAAAATGACGTTTCGGAGTGTTACCCCCTTTTTCAAACTGACAATAATAACCAAACATTAAACAAAACCTTAAATACCCACTCACCTCAAAGCGCTACAAACACCAAGTGAATTGCAGAGGGCCCACGGCACGGAACGCACGTCATCAGGCGGGATCCGTATCCTAGCAACCAACTGTATACAAACAGCCTATTCACTAATCTAAGTTATACCCGGTGTATAAATAACAATAAAGATAAAAACAATGCTGTAACTATATATAAGCAACTGGTCTAGCAATATTCTCTAGTGATTAAGACAAATGCTGCGCTAATATAAGCAAAACTGCTGAACAATATCAGAAAGGCACAAACGCAAAACAGGCTAAATGCAGTAAGTAGCTATAGGAACGGACTCTGTTAATATTGGCTGCGTACATCTCATAACGGGCATAGACAATTATTCAAATGTCATTCACGGAGATAGAGCCTTTCAGTATACAATATTATCTCAAAACACATGTAGTACTTCAACAAGACATAAATAAAAAAAACAACAGACAAACCAAAAAACCGGAAAGCAAAAAAATAAAAAGTTAAAAAGATCGAAAAATAAATTAGCAAAAATAAAGAACAAAATAAACCTAAAAGAGAGATATAAACGTACAAGAAAAAAAAATACAAAATACATAAAACCTGCACAACATAATGCGAAAAGCAAAATGTAAACAAAAGAAGATAAAGTAAAAAAGTATCTGCTGGCGAGTCTGGACTGACAGACAGCTGCAAAGTTCCCAGCAACCAAGGCAGTTAACCCCAGAGCAGCCTGGGCGACAGGTCCGCAGGGAAGCATTACAAACATTATCAACACAACACACAGAAAACCCGGCACTCGCCAGCAGATTCACAGTAATGTTTAAAAGCAAAACTGGGGGAAGTCAGTTACATTTGGCGCCAAAGGATCAAGCCCAGGACCACAACAAGGTCTCCCCTTCCTGGGACCCTAAACCAGCACCCACACAATGCATACTTCCGAACAAACCAATTGGGAACCTCCCAGGGTGACACAGGCTTTTGTAACCTCCCCTATGTAAATACAAAACACAGGAATGGACCGCACTCACAGACTGGACTGGGTACACATCCTAAGCCACAGCAAACACAGTAACTGACTTCCCACAGTTTTTCTTTTAAACATTGCTGTGAATCTGCTGGCGAGTGCCGGGTTTTCTGTGTGTTGTGTTGATAATGTTTGTAATGCTTCCCTGCGGACCTGTCACCCAGGCTGCTCTGTCAGTGTTCAGGGCTGTGGAGTTTGCTGTGGCTTAGGATGTGTACCCAGTCTAGTCTGTGAGTGCGGTCCATTCCTGTGTTTTATATATATATATATATATATATATATATATATATATATATATATATATATACACAAGGCAAAGTTCAATCACTTCTCACGGTAATGAAAAATGCGACGATGTGCTTTCATTGTCGTATTTTTCATCACCATGACAAGTCATTGAACTGTGTCCTGTATGTATGTATGTATGTATATATATATATATATATACACTTTTAAGTTTTTTGACAGTATTACATTTCAACAGCGCTTGTGCACATCTCGTAGCGACAGCAATCTCGTATCCGATCGGTATGATTGCTGTCCGCCACCTCAGAGGGTGCAGATGAGTTAAGGAGCAGTGGTTTTAAGACTAAAGGCTTGCACGTAAACAGCAGCATATGCTGCTTCTTAAATCGGCCCCAATATCCTTCTTTGAACCTTGGGGCGTCCTTCCTACACCCATCATGGGCTATTGTGATGACAGATAACAGTCTTTTAGGCGCTGTGGCGCAGTCTAAAATTCTCAAAGAGTGCAAGGAGTTTGGTCCCCTCTGGAGAAGTTACCAATCCACATTCTGGAACTATGAGTGATTCTTCGGCTCTTCAGTCCTGGCCCCTTTTAAAAGAGGAAAAGTTTATACAGTTCCAGTCGAACAATATCACAGCGGTGGCCTACATAAATCATCAAGGGGGTGCCCATAGTCCACTGGCTATGCTGGAAGTTTCTCAGATTCTGTCTTGGGCAGAGATGAATCAATGTTTCCTATCAGCATTTCACATACCAGGTGTGAACAAATGGGAAGCAGATTACCTCAGCCATCATTCAGTCAGAGTGGTCTCTCCATCAGGATATCTTTGATCAATTAGTGATCAAATGGGGTCTACCGGACATAGATCTGATAGGCTCTCATTTAAATCACAAAATTCCAATGTATTGTGTAAGATCAAGAGAGAGAAAGGCTCACATGAAAGACGCCTTGGTGTGTCCATGGAATTTTCATCTGTAGTACATGTTTTCTCTGTTCTACTTCCAAGAGTAATTACTCAAAACAAGCAGGATTCATCTTTGGTAATCTTGATTGCTCCAGCCTGGCCTAGCAGACCATATTATGCGGATCTAGTGTAGATGTCCTCATCTTCTCCATGGCTTCTTCCTCTAGGACAAAATCTATTGTATCAAGGGCCTCTTTTCCATCATGATCTCAAATCTCAAAGTTTAACGGCATGGAGGTTGAACGCCTAGGTTTAAAACATAGAGGTTTCTCTGATTCAGTTATTGACACTCTGATTCAAGACAGAAAACTTCTTAACCAAAAAATGTATCATAACATTTGGAGGGCATACTTTGAATGGTGCTCTTCCAGAGATTTATCTTGTTATTCCTCTAGGATTCCTAGTATTCTTCAGTTTTTACAAGAAGGGGTTTGTCTGCTAGCTCCCAAATAGGTCAAATTTCTGCTTTATCTGTTCAGACTTTTGTCCAGCTGCTAATAAGAATTAGGCTAGTTGTAAGACCTATTTCTCCGCCCTGGATTTTGAAATATTTTTTTTATTTTATATTTCAAACAGTACAAATAAGGAACTGCTTTTCAAAATTCAAAATGAATACAGAAAAAAACAAATGTAATGTCTCATTACAAAGTAATAGTATAAAGTTACATACATTTTCTGATAGACATAAAGTTCCACGGGGTCAGAAATTTCACAACAGCATAACAAATGTATACCGGTAAGACCTAAAATGTAAAGCATCGCTGCTACATGACAGAAAACCATCTTCATTAAGGACCAGAAGTAATTAAATGAATAATAAGTTTTTTGTTTTGTTTTTTAAATGAGAATATGCAAGGTATTTCATCCTCCCCAACTGCCCCCCCCCCATCACCTCTGCTGCCACTGAGCAATTAGGAATTATAAGTAATCACCAGTCTTATCAGTTAGTTAAATTAGACTGCCTAACCCTCCAATCTTTGTTTTGTTTCCACAAAGTCCATGTTGTGTAGTGAAGTGCAGTTTTGTTATTGTTAGTGAATATTTTGCTTTCCATTGATTCTATATAGTCCATAAAGTCATTGACCTAAGACCATCTAGGACCATTTGAGAGACGCCATTTCTTGGCTAGGACCATTTTGTGTGAATGGCAATGCGAGGTGATCATATTAGCAGCAGTGATCACCTGGCTATTTTCAATGATATTTTGTAAAATCATAACAAAAATAAAATCTATTCAGAATCTGCTGGTAGCTCACTGCTGCTACTGAGCCTACCCAGGTATTCTTTTTAACATAGGATACCAAGAATAAGAAGCAAATTAGACAATAAAAGTAAACTAGAAGCTTGTTCAAAACTGCCTGCTCTTTCTGAATCACACAATTTTTGCCTTTACTGCCCCTTTAAAAAAAATGGGGGGGGGGGGAAACCTCCACTGGCAGTGTAAAAATATTAACTAACAAAATGCTGGAATAAAAAAATATATATGATGTAAAGTAAGGTAGTTTGCATAAAGAGGTTAACGTTGATTGGATGCTAGTATTATAAGTCTTTAAATACAATTTGATCAGCAGTAATTCCCTGAAAGGGACAGTCTACAATATCCTTTTTATAGTTTTAAAAGATAGATTACCCATTCCCCAGTTTTGCATAACCAACACAGTTATATTAATATACTTTTTATCTCTGTGATTACCTTGTATCTAAGCATCTTCTGCCCCCTTACTTTTGTATTTGTTATTTTTCTATTGACTTGCATTTAGTATTGTGTTGTGCTAAATCTTAAATAACTCCACGGGCGTTGACACAATGTTATCTGTATGGCCCACACAAACTTTTACAAGTCTCCTGTTGCAAATACAAAACCATGTGATTAAGAGGCTGTCTATAGTAGCTTAGAAACCGGCAGACATTTAGAGGTTTAAATGTTATAAAGTATATTAATATATCAATGTTGGTTGTGCAAATCTGGGGAATGGGGGTAGTAAAGGCATTATCTATCTTTTAAAACAATAATAATTTTAGTGTAGACTGTCCCTTTAAGTCTAAAACAACTAGGTTAAAAAAGACCTGATTTCACTTACGACCTGCAAGTACTGACTCCTTAGTGACAAACTAACATGACTAGAATCTGTATGATATGAATCTTGCATCAATTAATTCAGCATTAATATCCCAAATCCATAACCATCTTTAATAAACAGGTCCACCTAGCAATAGTATCTTAAGCAATAGTAACATGATATCAGTGTTCACGTGTGTAAATAACACTATGAGACACTGCTTATGAAAAAAACACTGTCACGTCTGTTAAGGCCACACGTGTGTGTGCCTAGAAGGAATATAATCATTAAAAAAACAAAAAACATGAAATACTTACTCCAAAAACATCTTTTATAACATTCTACAAAATATCATGTGTTTTTGCTCTCACCCAGTTCTCCAGTTTATTTGGATATCTACAATTTCTAGTTAGGTCAGAGAAACGATAATGTTTTAGTCCTGTTATCAACAACTGTGACGCTAGAGGTAGCCGTCAGGTGATTATTATTGCTATGGTGATTTTTTGACAAATTATAAGGACATGAAACCTCTTTTTTGATTGGTTGAAACTACAGTTATACATGAGGGGTCTTATGATATTGTTCTATGGTTAGGGGGTGATAGGGCTTCTTTAGAGTTGCTAAAAACACAAAAATTAGACCAATGCTGTGAGACATTTGTTATTATTATAACAATCACCTTACAGTTGAATATACGCATTAGGCCACTTATTTGAAAAAGGACAATTGCCACTTTTGAATAAGGGATTGCATGTTTCTCTGAAATTTGGGGTCAAGATAGGGGCTACCACACCTAATAGCCACTTAAGTATGTGACCCCTCCTCTTTCAAAATACATGACACTTGCCAAATTTTACAGCAATTCCTATAACAATTACCTGCTACTTAAAGGGCCATGGTACCCTTCATATAAAGAGGATAATGCACTCTTTCAGATGAGGGGCATACTGTGGTGTATGCTTATCTCAAGCATCTTGATATGACTTATGGAGATTGATAAGGACTCTAAGGGAGTTCCCTCTCAGCAAACACCTCATGCTGATCATTTGTAAATTAAATTCCCATGTATCCCCTCATTCATAAGAGGGGAATCACCTATTCCAATTTAGGAGGTCTCATCCCCTCTAATAAATCAAAGTGGGAGTTAGCTGTGTAATCACCAACAGAAAAAAGCAGGTGGCCAGTGGGGCAGATTATCTCTTCATTTAAAAAAAGGGGTTCTTCCTCTTTTAAAAATGGGTCCCTTGTCCCTCAATATCACACAGATGAGATAGGAACACTATTAGAGCAATTTGGCTGCATCATCTGCATTTTAAGTGGACAAATTGTTGATGTTAATAATTGATTGGATATAGGAAATTCAGTTGTTCCAAGATATTTTGCTGACATTTACCCAAGCACTATCCCTAAACTTGCATGAAAAAGGTTGTTTTCCCTTACTTTTTTGGCTAAAATATGTAATTTCACCTGTTAGTGCCAAGGAAGCCCCCATAGGTGAATCCTACTTTAATACATTTCAATATAGGGTGCATTTAAAATCAGCTATACTGTGCATCAATACCTTTTAAACCTCTCTAATGGAAACATGGTGTTAACCCTTTTAGGTCATGCTAGATATTACAAAGCAAATAGAAAACCACAAATCATGTGCACAAATCACAATTTTAATGGATTTCTGCAATAGGTACAACCTATAGCTGTATTTTGTTCTTTCAGCAGCTCATTACGATTGGGACCAATGTTCATGCTTAATGTTTCTCTATTCCTGACATTTAAAGCTCTGGGGGAATGTAATACTTGTAGCACGATTGGAATAGTGGTTGTTTCAGATATCCGAGGGAAGAGCCAAATATGCCCCAATGTAAATGATGTGATGGTTGTACTTAGAGTGTTGTAGGCTCTCATTTCGAAGATAGTAGTTAACTGAATTGTGAGGCTTCCACTAAGCTGCAGTAAATAATTGGAGAATGTATTTGGATTTGTGAACATTTCCATCTTTAGTGTATTCCTGGTATGGCCTCATTTATCATTGAGATATTTGTGTACGTCTTTTTAAGGGATTTAAACAGTATGAGAACAGTGGTTTGCTGTGTTATTGGTTTTACTAATTTGTATTATTGTAAAAGTGCTTATTATTATTATTTATTTTAAAAAATAAAAAATGAAGAAATGAACAGCAGCCAATCAGCATCAGCAGTGCTGAGGTCATGAACTCTTTTACTGTGATCTCATGAGATTTCACTATGAACTTCCTTACACTGAATAGGGAAATAAGATGAGTGTGCATGAAAGCTCGCTCCTTCCGAGGTCCCAGGACAGACATACTGATTTGCTGCTTAGAAGTCCTTTACAATGGGATGTGGCTACTGAGAAACTTTTGAGGTAAAATATCTTTCTTTTTTACATAGAGATGTTCAGGAGATATTTTCTAGTCAGCTTTTTACAGCTATGCTGCATCACTTTCAAGTGTTTAAACATTTGGGTATTATGGCCCTTTAACTTTTCCTTTGTGCCACCGCCGCTACTTTATCAACAGATTTATTTGTTTATTTGTGGTCTGGTTAACTCTCAGCTCCATTGTCTGTCAAAAATGGAAAGTAAATCCATTCTCTTGGCTTTGAAAATCTGAAGCTGGATTCTTTTTCTGCATCTTGTCTGGATTTGAACTCTCACTCACATTGCATATATAAAAAGTCAGAAAGGAACTTTAAAAAGAAATGCAGGGAAGGAGATTTCAAACCTCAGTAGTTGGGCAAACGTCAACTTGAGGGCGATCTCTTCCATTCACATTCCTAGAATCCGAAACAATAAAGCAGATCCTGATGTTTTATCCAGGAGACTTGTCCCTTAGGCCCCAATATTCAAAGCATCGACAGACCGACAAGAAACCGGCTTTCAGGCATCTCTGGCCTCACAATCCGTTGGTCTGTTGATATATACTAAAAAAGGGGCTAACTCTCAAAGTGCCGATGGGTTGCGATGTGTCTCCCTTAGGATATAATAGGGATCACGACTTTTGCCGACATGTTATTGTTTAAAAAGATAGATAAAGCCTTTGCTACCCATTCCCCAGCTTTGCACAACCAACATTGTTAGATTAATATACCTTATAACATTTAAACCTTATGGGCCATATAGATAACATTGTGTTTACGCCCGTGAAGTTATTTAAAGGCGACAGTAAACCTTAAAAATAATGTTATATAATTCCTGCCACATAGTGCAGAATTATATAACATTATTTAAGTGGCTATAGTTCTAATAAGCCTTTTTTCTCTTTAAATATGTAAAATTACGGCGCTTTTACAGACCGCTCTCTGTCATCTGCTGAGCGGGTCTGTAATAATTTAGTCAGCGCATCGGGCCAGCTGTATAGGTCACAGTCCGGCCCCGACCGCGCCATAGCACTAAGTGCAGCTCGCTCTGTCACAGGAGCGAGCTGCACTTAGTCTTATGGCGCGGTCGGGCCGGGCTGTGACTAACAGCTGGCCCGATGCCGCTGACTAAATATTACAGACCCGCTCAGCAGAGAGCAGAGAGCGGGTCTGTAAAAGCGCCGTAATTTTTACATATTTAAAGAGAAAAAAGGCTATTAGAACTATAGCACTTAAATAATGTTATATAATTCTGCACTATGTGCAGAATTATATAACATTATTTTTAAGGTTTACTGTCCCTTTAAGAGTTAGCACAACACAATACTAAATGCAACTCAATAAATTAAAAATAGTCGCAGTTATGTGATCAGGGGGCTGACAGAAGATGCTTAGATACAAGGTTATCACAGAGATAAAAAGTATATTAATATAACAGTGTTAGTTATGCAAAACTGGGGAATGGGTAATAAAGGGATTATTTATCTTTTTAAACAATAAAAATGATATTGTAGACTGTCCCTTTAAGTGATCCTACACAGCACAGACAGTGAGTTCACTAAAACAAAAAACTGTTTCTGTGTAGGAAGACCTCCCTAAACTAACTGTAACTACATCAGCCTAAATGATGTACAATATATCAACATGATGAACTGTACTTTAAGGACCATTACATACAGTAGAATTGCATAATCAACAAATACATAATAAACAGACAATGCAATAGCACATTACTTTTCATTTTAATGTGTAGTAGAGTTTTTTTTCTGGCAAATTTTAAAGCTAATTACATTTTTCTTCCCCTGTATCATGTGACAACCATCAGCCAATCAAAATGCATATATGTAAATTCTGTGAATCTTGCACGTGCTCAGTAGAAGCTTATGCCTCAGAAAGTGTGCATAGAAAAAGATTCTGAACAATTTAATAATGGAAGTAAATTAAAAAGTTTTTCTTTTTTATTGTATGTTCTGTCTGAAAACATAAAAGTTTAGTTTTGACTTTAGTGTTCCAAAAACAGCAAAATTATATTAGTCATTCAGCCTCTTATTGTGATAACATATAAACAACTATAAATTGTGTTGAACTTAAAGGGGTGATAGGTCCCCAGTGTACTCCGGCAAGCAGCTGATGAGACATTATTGTATTCACAACTGGTGCAGGAACACACTTTGTAATAATAAGGTCTCTCCCTCCTACCCCAGGCCCGGGGCATATTTAACAATGCTGCGAGCGCGACATAATAGGAAGTAGCATATCATGTCCCAGCCTGCACATCGATAAATGCCAACACAATACGCTGGAAACCAAGGCGGCATCCACGCTCCATATGGAGCTTGATAAATATGCCATAATATCTTTTCATACATAGCTTTTCTTATTGTCAGATACTACAGATATTGACAATTTTCAATGTAGGCAAGTCATGTTAACAGCGTAAAATTAACATATTCAAATATAAAATAAAGCTAAAGGAGCATATCTCGTAAACAATTTAATACTCTCACGGCAGGTAAAATGGATAATCGGGAATACATTACACAAGCGAAAATGTCTACAGTATACTGTCCCTTTAACTCACTGTATTTATGGCATTAAATTCATAGTAAAACATAATAAAGAATTCGGGGGAACATTACATTTAAATTAGATCTTTTGTCTTTATAGCATATATTAAATACATTTGCATAAATATAACATAAACATTTGAATTAAATTAACTTTAAACACGAAATAAATTTTTTTGCATAAAACGTTAAATTATTCAAAACTTTACAAAGCACTTTCATTATTTATTTTCCTGATTTGTCCTGTTTTATTTAAATTTGAAAACTGCAAAATTTCCACTGGCCCAGAAAGGCTGGAGTGCATTCTGTGGACTTCAGAACTCATGACCCCTTCATGCTGCACAGTGATTATTTGATACGCACAGGACCTCATTAATATCTGTCCCTAAATAGTCAGAACAAAAGAAACAAGAAGGCGATTTCAAGGGGTATGTTCCTGGAATACATAACAATACAAATTTTGCCTTAGAATGGACTTAAATGTTTCTTTTGATGAAACGGTGTCTTGACATCACCTGTTGAAGCCCGATACTGAGAGAGAGAGTGAAAGTTGGAGATGGCTGTGCAGACAATATCATTGCCTCTGGGTCCTAAAAAAAATTGGTAACTTCTTACATTTTCATGGGGACCCCAGTTGTTTTCCTGACCCAGGAATTCAGTACAAGCAGTCTTTCAATTGTAACACTGTATTGAACACTTCTTTAAACAAACTGCTATTTTAGGCAAGGACAGCTATAGGATACATTATTTTATACAAATATAGATTTGAAGGGACAATAAAAAAAAATGTTGTTGCATCTTAGAGAGGTATAATTTAAAATACAGTGGGTATTGAAAAGAATCACCCCCCTTGCAGCCTGAAATAAAGACAGACACAGTTTTTGTTTATCCAGTCGTAATTACTCAGTGCAACTTATAACAACCACTGTAAAAGCTATAACACCAACATGTCAGGCAAAAATAAAGACAATTCAGACTCACTGAGTTGGAAAATGATCACCCCCTTGTGGCTATTTTTGTTCAACCACCTTTTTGCTTTAATAAATACAGCCTTTAGTCTGTTGGGATATGTCTCTACTAACTTTGCACATCTAGACTGTGCACCTATTTGCCCACTCTTCTATGCAGCAACTGCTCCAGTTCCGTTACATTTGATGGTGACTGTTTGTGGACCTGCAGCCTTCAAGTAATGCCACAAATATTCAATGGGGTTTTAAGTCTGGGCTCTGACTAGGCCATGCAAAGACATACACATTTTTCCCCTTCAACCACTGTGTGGTCATTTTTGCTGTGTGCTTTGAGTCATTATCATGTTGGAAGGTAAACCTTCCCATTGACAACTTCCTGGCAGAGGGCAGCTGATTTTCCTCAAGAATTTGACGGTATTTTGCCCCATCAATTATTGCTTCTATCCTGACAAGTGCTCCAGTGCTTGCTGCAGATAAACACCCCCATAACAGTATATTACCACCTCCATGCTTTACTGTAGGTATGGTGTTACTTGGATGGTGAGCTATATTGGATTTCCTCCAGACATATGGTTTGGTGTTGAGGCCAAATAATTTTTAGTCCCATCTGACCATAACACCTTTTTCCATGTGGCCTCAGAATCTCCTAGGTTTGTTATGGCAAAGCTCAGTCGTCACCTTTCTTGAGGAGTGGCTTTTTCTTGCAACCCTCCCATGCAAGCCACATTTGTGGAGAATCTGTGATGTTGTCACATGACCACTCTTTGTCATAAATTCCTGCAACTGCTTCAGAGTTGCTGTGGGCCTCTTGGTAGCCTCTCTGACCAGTTTCCTCCTGGCTCTTTCATCCAGTTTGGAGCGACGTCCTGATCCAGAGAGGGTCTGTGTTGTACCAAATACCTTCCACTTCTTAATAATAGACTTCACTGTGCTTCTAGGCATTGATAAATCCTTTGATATTTTCTTTTATCCATCTCCTGACTTGTGCCTGTCCACAACATTATCCCATTGATCTTTTAACAGTGCCTTGCCACTCATAGTTGATTGTTTGCTTCAGTTGCACTACCAGGGACTGAGGTGCTCCAGGAAAGCTATTTTCATGCTGAGCTAATCCATTTGCCCACAGCTGATCACAGTTGAAGGTCAGATGGCTTTGTGTGTGCCGTTGAGAAGGTGATTAGCTACACCTGATTGAGATTACAAGTAATTTTAGCAGGGGGGTGATCCTTTTTGCAACTCAGTGATTCTGTTTTTTGAATTGTCTTTATTTTTGCCTGACATATTGGTGTTATCTCTTTCACTTGGATGTTATAGTAATTACCACTGGATAAACAAAAAACTGTGTCTGTCTTTATTTCAGGCTACAAAAGCAACAACATGTGACTTATTTTTCAAGGGGGGTGATTCTTTTCAATACCCACAGTATATTACATTTAAACACATGTCCCTGTGCTGCAAAAGAATATACGTTTTTGTTTCTATGCTTTTGTCACTGCCTGCCCGCAACAACAAACTGTGGCACTTGCCCATTTCATTCCAGGGAGCAGGGATGATCAATCGTGATGCATTTGCAGTTAATTTAATCAGTTTTTCGCTTAATTTTTCATGCATATAAAAAAAAAAAACATTGAATTATTCCTCTTTTATATTCTTTTTTTTAGTTAAAGGTCCCTTTAAACCAAGTAGTATATATTATCTTGTACATATTATACTTTTAAATGTACACATCGAACAAAGTGCATTTATCCAGGGAGTCCAGCAAATGTGCAAATACATTATACAGTAATGTACATATAGAATTACTTTAAATTCATACTTAGTTAAATATGATACCTGTACATAAGTATATTATAGGGTAATGTCAAATGGAACCTATTGCTCCATAGCAGCAAATACAGTCTGTGCATTGCAGGACCAGTCTGATCCTTAGAGGCAAATAGTAGGAGTGTCCTTCAGTAGCTTTTCTGCTAATGAACCTTTTGTCACATATATTCACTCAGTGCTTCAGGTGTCGTCTTCTCTGTGTCCTCTTCTTTAGTCTTCTGACATTGCTGATGGTAAAAGTGGAGTCCCACAAGTAACTTATACAAGAACGCTCCAGTTAGGGCACCGACCATGGGAGCAACTACAGGAATCCAAAACCAGTAATTTCCAGCCCTAAAAAAAAAAGAGTGATAATAAATCAGCATCTAAACTTTGGACTTGTATTACGCTATGAACTGTCTTTTCAAGAGAATATGTAGCTTGTAGATACAAAGTTCTAAACCATTTTGACTATTAAAGGGACATGCAACTCAAGATAGTTATTTCGTGATTCAGATAGAAAATAAGATTTTAAACAACTTTCCAATTTACTTCTATTATCAAAGCTCAGCTATTTTCATGCTGAGCTAATCCATTTCCCCACAGCTGATCACAGTTGAAGGTCAATGGCTTTATGTGTGCCGTTGAGAAGGTGATTAGCTACACCGATTGAGTTTACAAGTCATTTTAGCAGGGGGGTGATCCTTTTTACAACTCAGTGATTCGTTTTTTTGAATTGTCTTTTATTTCTGCCTGACATATTGGTGTTATATCTTTCACTTGGATGTTATAGCAATTACCACTGGATAAACAAAAACTGTGTCTGTCTTTATTTCAGGCTACAAAGCAACAACATGTGATTATTTTCAAGGGGGGGGGTGATTATTTTCAAAACCCACAGTATATTACATTTAAACACATGTACATTTTATACATATGCCGTGCTGTATAATGACAGAATATCTATACACTATTAGTGACAAGCTGCACTTATAATGACAGCATATCTATACACTAATAGTGACAAACTGCACTGTATAATGCTGTGAGTTACTATACACTATACCCTGATAAGTACACTGCTCTGTATAAATATGATGAGTATGTATACACTGATACATATGCTGTGCTGTATAATGACAGAATATCTATACACTAATAGTGACAAGCTGCACTGTATAATGCTGTGAGTATATATACACTATACCCTGATGAGTACACTGCTCTGTATAAATATGATGAGTATGTATACACTGATACATATGCTGTGCTGTATAATGACAGAATATCTATACACTAATAGTGACAAACTGCACTGTATAATGCTGTGAGTTACTATACACTATACCCTGATGAGTACACTGCTCTGTATAAATATGATGCGTATGTATACACTGATACATATACCGTGCTGTATAATGACAGAATATCTATACACTAATAGTGACAAGCTGCACTGTATAATGCTGTGAGTATATATACACTATACCCGGATGAGTACACTGCTCTGTATAAATATGATAAGTATGTATACACTGATATATATGCCGTGCTATATAATGACAGATTATCTATACACTAATAGTGACAAGCTGCACTGTATAATGCTGTGAGTATATATACACTATACCCTGATGAGTACACTGCTTTGTATAAATATGATAAGTATGTATACACTGATATATATGCCGTGCTGTATAATGACAGAATATCTATACACTAATAGTGACAAGCTGCACTGTATAATGCTGTGAGTATATATACACTATACCCTGATGAGTACACTGCTTTGTATAAATATGATAAGTATGTATACACTGATACATATACCGTGCTGTATAATGACAGAATATCTATACACTAATAGTGACAAGCTGCACTGTATAATGCTGTGAGTATATATACACTATACCCTGATGAGTACACTGCTCTGTATAAATATGATGTGTATGTATACACTGATACATATACCGTGCTGTATAATGACAGAATATCTATACACTAATAGTGACAAGCTGCACTGTATAATGCTGTGAGTTACTAAACACTATACCCTGATGAGTATGTATACACTGACACATATGCCATGCTGTATAATGACAGAATATCTATACACTATTAGTGACAAACTGCTCTGTATAATGCTGTGAGTATATATACACTATACCCTGATGAGTACACTGCTCTGTATAAATATAAGTATGTATACACTGATATATATGCCGTGCTGTATAATGACAGAATATCTATACACTAATAGTGACAAGCTCACTGTAAAATGCTGTGAGTATATTATACACTATACCCTGATGAGTACACTGCTTTGTATAAATATGATAAGTATGTATACACTGATATATATGCCGTGCTGTATAATGACAGAATATCTATACACTAATAGTGACAAGCTGCACTGTATAATGCTGTGAGTTACTATTCACTATACCCTGATAAGTACACTGCTCTGTATAATATGATGAGTTTGTATATACTGATACATATGCCGTGCTGTATAATGACAGAATATCTATACACTAATAGTGACAAGCTGCACTTAATAATGACAGAATATCTATACACTAATAGTGACAAGCTGCACTGTATATACACTATACCCTGATGAGTACACTGCTCTGTATAAAAATAAGTATGTATACACTGATATATATGCCGTGCTGTATAATGACAGAATATCTATACACTAATAGTGACAAGCTGCACTTATAATGACAGAATATCTATACACTAATAGTGACAAGCTGCACTGTATATACACTATACCCTGATGAGTACACTGCTCTGTATAAAAATAAGTATGTATACACTGATATATATGCCGTGCTGTATAATGACAGAATATCTATACACTATTAGTGACAAGCTGCACTGTATAATGCTGTGAGTTACTATACACTATACCCTGATGAGTACACTGCTCTGTATAAATATGATGAGTTTGTATACACTGATACATATGCCGTGCTGTATAATGACAGAATATCCATACACTATTAGTGACAAGCTGCACTGTATAATGCTGTGAGTTACTATACCCTGATGAGTACACTGCTCTGTATAAATATGATAAGTATGTATACACTGATACATATGCCGTGCTGTATAATGACAGAATATCTATACACTAATAGTGACAAGCTGCACTGTATAATGCTGTGAGTATATATACACTACACACTGATAAATACACTGCTCTGTATAAATATGATCAGTTTTTATATACTGATACATATGCCGTGCTGTATAATGACAGAATATCTATACACTAATAGTGACAAGCTGCACTGTATAATGCTGTGAGTTACTATTCACTATACCCTGATGAGTACACTGCTCTGTATAAATATGATAAGTATGTATACACTGATATATATGCCGTGCTGTATAATGACAGAATAGCTATACACTATTAGTGACAAGCTGCACTGTATAATGCTGTGAGTTACTATACACTATACCCTTATAAGTACACTGCTCTGTATAAATATGATGAGTATGTATACACTGATACGTATGCTGTGCTGTATAATGAAAGAATATCTATACACAAGCTGCACTGTATAATGATATTAAGTATCTATACACTGATGAGTATGTTGAGCAGTATAATGATATTAAGTATCTATACACTGATGAGTTTGTTGAGCAGTATAATGATATTAAGTATCTATACACTTATGAGTATGTTGAGCAGTATAATGATATTAAGTATCTATACACTGATGAGTATGTTGAGCAGTATAATGATATTAAGTATCCATACACAGATGAGTATGTTGAACAGTATAATGATATTAAGTATCCATACACTGATGAGTATGTTGAGCAGTATAATGATATAAGTATCTATACACTGATGAGTATGTTGAGCAGTATAATGATATTAAGTATCTATACACTGATGAGTATGTTGAGCAGTATAATGATATTAAGTATCTATACACTGATGAGTATGTTGAGCAGTATAATGATATTAAGTATCTATACAGTGATGAGTATGTTGAGCAGTATAATGATATTAAGTATCTATACACTGATGAGTATGTTGAGCAGTATATTGATATTAAGTATCTATACACTGATTAGTATGTTGAGCAGTATAATGATATTAAGTATCTATACACTGATGAGTATGTTGAGCAGTATAATGATATTAAGTATCTATACACTGATTAGTATGTTGAGCAGTATAATGATATTAAGTATCTATACAGTGATGAGTATGTTGAGCAGTATAATGATATTAAGAATCTATACAGTGATGAGTATGTTGAGCAGTATAATGATATTAAGTATCTATACACTGATGAGTATGTTGAGCAGTATAATGATATTAAGTATCTATACACTGATTAGTATGCTGAGCAGTATAATGATATTAAGTATCTATACAGTGATGAGTATGTTGAGTAGTATAATGATATTAGGTATATATACACTGATTAGTATGTTATGCAGTATAATGATATTAAGTATCTATACAGTGATGAGTATGTTGAGCAGTATAATGATATTAAGTTTCTATACACTGATGAGTATGTTGAGCAGTATAATTATATTAGGTATCTATACACTGATTAGTATGTTAAGCAGTATAAGGATATTAAGTATCTATACACTAATGGAGTATGGTTGAGCAGTATAATGATATTAAGTATCTATACACTGATTGAGTATGTTGAGCAGTATAATGATATTAAGTATCTATACAGTGAAGAGTATGTGAGCAGTATAATGATATTAAGTATCTATACACTGATGAGTATGTTGAGCAGTATAATGATATTAAGTATCTATATACTGATGAGTATGTTAAGCAGTATAATTATATTAAGTATCTATATACTGATGAGTATGTTAAGCAGTATAATGATATTAAGTATCTATATACTGATGAGTATGTTGAGCAGTATAATGATATTAAGTATCTATATACTGATGAGTATGTTAAGCAGTATAATGATATTAAGTATCTATACAGTAATGAGTATGTTGAGCAGTATAATGATATTAAGTATCTATATACTGATGAGTATGTTGAGCAGTATAATGATATTAAGTATCTATATACTGATGAGTATGTTAAGCAGTATAATTATATTAAGTATCTATATACTGATGAGTATGTTAAGCAGTATAATGATATTAAGTATCTATATACTGATGAGTATGTTGAGCAGTATAATGATATTAAGTATCTATATACTGATGAGTATGTTAAGCAGTATAATGATATTAAGTATCTATACAGTAATGAATATGTTGAGCAGTATAATGATTTTAAGTATCTATATACTGATGAGTATGTTGAGCAGTATAATGATATTAAGTATCTATACAGTGATGAGTAGGTTGAGCAGTATAATGATGTATCTATACACTGATGAGTATGTTGAGCAGTATAATGATGTATCTATACACTGATGAGTATGTTGAGCAGTATAATGATGTATCTATACACTGATGAGTATGTTGAGCAGTATAATGATATTAAGTATCTATAAACTGATGAGTATGTTGAGCAGTATAATGATATAAAGTATCTATACACTTATGAGTATGTTGAGCAGTATAATGATAATAAGTATCTATAAACTGATGAGTATGTTGAGCAGTATAATGATATTAAGTATCTATACACTGATGAGTATGTTGAGCAGTATAATGATATTAAGTATCTATACACTGATGAGTATGTTGAGCAGTATAATGATATTAAGTATCTATACACTGATGAGTATGTTGAGCAGTATAATGATATTAAGTATCTATACAGTGATGAGTATGTGAGCAGTATAATGATATTAAGTTATCTATACACTGATGAGTATGTTGAGCAGTATAATGATATTAAGTATCTATACACTGATGAGTATGTTGAGCAGTATAATGATATTAAGTATCTATACACTGATTAGTATGTTGAGCAGTATAATGATATTAAGTGTCTGTATACAGATAACAAACACACAGGGGCACACACCTATGTATAGGTTGGCTGCTGTGGCCTCCAGCACTTGGGCCCTGGTGCCACACTTGCTGTACCAATGCTGCACTGGATATCTTACTATCACAAACTTAAGAACTGTATTAGCAGTTACAGCAACCACTGTTTTCCCTATGAAACCAAATGAACAAAAATTATTTTATTCATTGACAAATTTGTTTTTGAATTCAGTGTTTCATATCTCCTTTTCTTATGCATATTTGCCCAAAATGACAAAAGTTTTATTTGCAGAGCTTTTTGAAACCAATAAACATTTATTAACCATTGCTAAACAATTTATTGTATGTTATAATTTCTCTAATACATTTAATTCTCTTTAGACAACAGATTAAGAGCCTATTTTTAGTTCTCACCAGAATACACAAAACTTTTTATTTTCTATTATTGAGTAATAACCTTTTCTTCTCTTCATAAAATATATAAGCAGATTTTGCTTCTTTGGTCTTTCTTTGTAATCTGTTCAAATTTTAATCATTTATACAATACCAGCCCCTTTATTTAAAAGTGTATCACACAGTATCCAGTACGCCTTTCATATCAAAAATGTTTTATCTGGCATTGTATACGCAAACAAATGAATTAGACGTAACATGTTTGCTCGGCGTTGCTAAAGTAAATCTATGTCAACCCTTTTGTTGGCTGAGTGGTTAACAACGAGTTTCTATTTAATGCATTGCTGGCACTCTCTTCTAATAAATGGGCGACCGCGCTATCAGAGACTTGTGATTGCAGAGGTGTAACTACAAACACAGTGAACTTATCTGACACTAACTGGCAGCTGGCTATCACAGTACATCGTGTTAAGTGTGTAGTATCTGTAATTATTTGTATTCATTCGCAGATTATCCAGCAATTTAAGCCTGAATGTGCCAAGTAGGTTTTAAAAAGTATAGTGTATCTCAGATACACAGATCTGCTTGCAGCTTCATAAGTGGATATAATCAACAATAAAGAGTGAAGAAGTTAGAAAAATGTTACAAAAAAAATACCTAAATACTTCTGTTCCCCATCCAGCGATTGCTGTGAAGACGCGTGGTCCAAAGTCCCTGGCTGGGTTTATAGCATAGCCAGAATTCATGCCCATAGACATACCAACCACAGTAACCAAGAGTCCGATTACCACTGAATGTGTGCCATCCAGTGCTGGACTGTTTTCTTTTTGTCAGAGATTTGCCAGGATGCACAGTAAGAGAGCTCCAGTGCCCACAACCTATAGAGATTTATTAATATTATTATTCATTTGTAAAACACCACCAGAATTCTATAGACTAGGTACATGAGTACTGCTACAAAATGACACTGATCCATGATAAAAAGGGAACAGATTCAAAGCAGACTGAACAAAAAGAATAAATACAAAAGGTGGAGAGCCGCCCCCAAAGAGCTTGCAATGTACAGATTACTACACAATATTTTCAAACAGATACTGGTGTCAATAGGTTAAGATATGGGATTTAAACATGTTGCTTGCCATAGTGAAAAAATTCATTAAACAGGTAAAAATGTAAGTTATTTTTTACAAATGCATTAGTGCTTAAGCACTAAATTAAAAAAAGAGTGCATGCAAAATACATGTTTTAAAATAATTAAAGGAACATGAAATCCAACATTTTTCTTTCATGATTCAGACAGAAAATACAATTTTAAACAACTTTCCAATTTATTTCTATTATCTAATTTGCTTCATTCCTATGGTATTCTTTGTTGAAGAAACAACAATGCAGATGAGTGAGCCAATAAAATGAGGCATATATGTGCAGATCCCAATCAGCAGTTCCTATTTTTTTCAACAAAGCATACCAAAAGAATGAAACAAATTAGATAATAGAAGTAAATTGGAAATAATGAATGCCTCTGCCAGGCTCATCTTCCTTACACATCGCTCTTCATCTCTGCCGCACCCCTCTGCCAATCCCTTCACTGGCTTCCTCTTGCCTCCAGGATTAAAACACAAAATTCTCACTTTGACACACAAAGCCCCTCAATTGCATTGCTCCCCGCTACATCTCAGACCTTGTCTCCAGATACTCTCTCTCCTGACCCCTTCCCTCTGCTCATGATCTCCTCCTCTCCTCCTCTCTTGTTACCTCCTCACAATCCCGTTTATAAGATTTCTCCAGACTGGCCCCCATCTTATGGAACTCTCTGCCTCGCTCCACAAAACTCTCCCCTAGTTTTAAAAGCTTCAAGTGCTCCCTGAAGACTCTACTATTCAGGGACGCTTACAACTTACACTAACCTTCCTATCTCCACTGCTATCCCCTAAAACCCCATAGCATATAAGCCTATGAGCCCAGTTGTTTGTAGTTCACCTTCAGAAGAGCCGACTACAACAGTGCAACTCTCGGCAGGACCCTCTACCCATTTGAACTCTGTAATTGTTTTTACACTATGGGGCAGATTTAACAAATGTCTGTATGACATGATGCGCTCAGCAGGTCAAGTCCAGACATCGCTGAATGTTGACAGCATACGCTGTCTGCATTTAGCATTGCACAAGCAGATCTGGTGAACTGCTTGTGCAATATGCCGCTCCCTGCATATTTGCGGCCAATCGGCCACTAGCAGGGGGTATCAATCAACCTGATCGTACAGTATCTGATCGGGTTGATTGCTGTCCGCCGCTCAGAGCAGGCGGACGAGTTAAGGAGCAGCGGTCTTAAGACCGCTGCTTCTTAACTCCTGTTTCCAGCCAGCCTGAAGGCTCACGCGGAAAAAATGGGAACAGGGGCCATTCGGCCCTTGTTAAATCGGCCCCTATGACTTTCAAATGAGTAGTAGAGTTTTTTCTAGCAAATTTAAAAGTTAATTCCATTTTCCCACCTGTCATGTTGAAATTTGATTTTAGTGTCCCTTTAATACAATAGCACAGAACTGCATGAAACATGTCACTACTTTCACACCATTGGCTCAGCGTACCCTCGGCTTAGAGCTTGAGCGATATCCGACATGAGTTTTACTGTACACACCCATAGATGTCTTGACATGCAGATGTTGACACACCCTAGACCAGTGACGGCTAACGTTGGCACCCCCAGATGTTTTGAAACTACATTTCCCATGATACTCAACTACACTGCAGAGTATCTGAGCATCATGGGAAATGTAGTTCCGAAACATTAGGGGTGCAAAGGTTAGCCGTCACTGCCCTAGCTATGCGTCACATGTGCGTGCATAGAAAAATGCTAACACTAAAACAGTGATAACTTTTACTAGAAGCATTTTTACCAATGCATGTATATTGCAAATAGGTTTAGATTCAAATATGTAATTCATCTATGTGCGTTTGAATTTTACCGTAATGTCCTTTTTTTAGCTAAAGCATATTACATACTTTATAAATATTAAATTGAAAACATTGGGAAACTGAAATGAAGCAAAATAAGATAAACTCACCTGGTCTAGAAACCCACCCCCAGTAGATAGGTAGGGCTGGGGGTACGTGGCAAAAATGCTTGCGGTTTCATGCGGCCCTGTCACCGTGAAGTTTCCTCCGCAGTAGTTGTATAATGCCTCTGTCAAACAAACATGCATAGGTTTACCTAATGTCACATTTACACACTAATACAGTAAGGTCTGGATTACAAATGGAGAGCTAAATTATAGTGCAGGGTGCGCTTTCCATATCATGGGCCTGTGCTAACAATAGTGCATAATCTGGTTTTACTTGTGTATAGTAAAATAGTTTTAAAAGAGAATGTTAGCGCGGCCAGCGTATTTTTAGCACTCTCTATACTTTCAATGCATAATGCATCCACGCTAACACTGCTCATCACTCGTGCAACACATAATAGCGCTGAAAAACTTAGTGTGACTGGAGACCTGACGTAAAGTGTCAGGGCTAAGTAAAAATAAATCCTATATCAAAATACATGTAAAACATTAAAATAAAGCATTTCACTCATATTTATACATATTAAAAGTAATAGAAATATGGTTTTTTTTAAATAAATGTTTTAACAGTGATTTAAAGGCATATGGTATTTGACAAGGAAGGGTTCAAAGGTGTGTGTGTGTGTATATATATGTGCACATGTATTTTTGTGTATGTGTGTACGTATTTATGTGCACACATACATACACATATATACATACACATATACAAATACACACAAACACACACACATATATATCATGTCCGATCGTATAGGATCAGGCGGATTGATATCCGCAGCATCAGATGCAGTGGACGAGTTAAGGAGCAGCGGTTTTGAGACTGCTACTTCTTAACTCCTGTTTCCGGCTAGCCTGAAGGCTCTCACGGAATCAGGGGCATCAGGGACAATTCTGCCCTTGATAAATTGGCCCCCTCATATCTGATTCCTGCAGTCATAGACATCCATGTAAAGACCGCACCTCAGGACCATTTTTTACAACATGGGACAGACTCCCAGGGCATTTATACCATGGGGCAGGGGCCATAAACTGTCACTGACCCAGAAAAATTGGGACAGTTGGCAAATATTCAAATAAGCTGTCTTTTAGCATGTGATCTGGCAGCACAGTGGTGGTACGTACAACCACAGACCTGGAGCTTATATCAGAGCTGTTTGATAATGTGACACAATATTTTGAGTGTCTTCTCCAGATCACCCTTCAAATAAACATTCTCTTACTATGAAAAGTGAGCCAGAAATGAAATTGTGGCATTCTCATGGTAGCCTTTGTTGAAGGGATACATAGGTAGTTAGGAAAAATGTGCTACCATCTAGTGCTCTTGCAAATGTATAACTGCTGCCATTAGTGCTGCAGACACGTGTACCCCCTGCTTTTCAACAAAGGATGCCATGAGAATGAAGCAAATGTGATAATAGAAGTAAACTAAAACGTTGTTTAAAACTGTATGCTTTATCTGAATTGGGAAAGAAAGAAAAAATGTGCTTCATTTCCCTTTAATTTAAAAGAATGTGCTATCTAAATGTTAATACTTAAGTTAGCAGTTGGTGAGAATAAAAATATTATTAAAGGGACAGACACTGTAATCAAACTCTTTCTATCATTGCTAAGATGGTTTTAAACTGCAGAATTAGCGTAAAGTACCTATTAGCCAGTGAGCATCAGCAGGAAGTGCCTATTAGCCAATGAGCATCAGCAGGAAGTACCTATTAGCCAGTGAACATCAGCAGGAAGTACCTATTAACCAGTGAGCATCAGCAGGAAGTACCTATTAACCAGTGAGCATCAGCAGGAAGTACCTATTAGCCAGTGAGCATCAGCAGGAAGTACCTATTAACCAGTGAGCATCAGCAGGAAGTACCTATTAACCAGTGAGCATCAGCAGGAAGTACCTATTAGCGAGTGAGCATCAGCAGGAAGTACCTATTAACCAGTGAGCATCAGCAGGAAGTACCTATTAACCAGTGAGCATCAGCAGGAAGTACCTATTAGCCAGTGAGCATCAGCAGGAAGTACCTATTAACCAGTGAGCATCAGCAGGAAGTACCTATTAGCCAGTGAGCATCAGCAGGAAGTACCTATTAGCCAGTAAGCATCAGCAGGAAGTACCTATTAACCAGTGAGCATCAGCAGGAAGTACCTATTAACCAGTGAGCATCAGCAGGAAGTACCTATTAGCCAGTGAGCATCAGCAGGAAGTACCTATTAGCCAGTGAGCATCAGCAGGAAGTACCTATTAACCAGTGAGCATCAGCAGGAAGTACCTATTAACCAGTGAGCATCAGCAGGAAGTACCTATTAGCCAGTGAGCATCATCAGGAAGTACCTATTAACCAGTGAGCATCAGCAGGAAGTACCTATTAACCAGTGAGCATCAGCAGGAAGTACCTATTAACCAGTGAGCATCAGCAGGAAGTACCTATTAGCCAGTGAGCATCAGCAGGAAGTACCTATTAACCAGTGAGCATCAGCAGGAAGTACCTATTAGCCAGTGAGCATCAGCAGGAAGTACCTATTAACCAATCAGAATGAGGTACCTGCCGAGGTAGAACCTATGTACATGACTGCAGAATAAGAGTTAAAACTAAAGCTATTAGTAAATTGCCTGGGTGCTGATTCACCAAACTCCTTTTATGGGCGTTGTGGTTTAGTGCCGGTCTGTGTTCAGTGTGTGATGGTTGTTGTCATTAGAGGTATCACAGATTAGATTAACCGGCCGTACAGCGTTAGCTTTGGCTTTGTGATTAAGACTAGGAATCTAGGACTACTGACATTACAGTTGGGTGAGATATTGCTGCTTGGTAAGATTAGAAATTGCAAGTTGGCCCAAGCAATTGTGTGTTTTATCTGGCCACAGTCATGTGTGTGTATAATGATCATGTGTCCTGCCCTGAGCCTACAACAGGCAGCATTTACAGAACATGCGTAACAAGGCTGTAACCCAGAAGTCAGATATGGGGCCATATTGTTCCATGTAGTCTCCTTATCCTGGACCTCTTTCTAATCTGCATTTATTTCTGAATCTTGCTGAGACTGTGAGAAAACACAAAGCGTTGCTCAGTTTTACACGGTTTTATGTGGAAACTAGCACCTGCATTTGCCCAATTAGTGAACTCATCAAAGATATTCAAAATAAAATTCACACTCATTAAATGAATTTGTTAGCGTACGTAACATTTCCATCACTGACCCTAAATAAGATCACCCAGAAAAGTGTTAAACACATATGTAAAGTTCTGCTCTAGAGAAGAACATTTTCTACTTGGGAGCTGCTATAAAAGTGGGACTTTACGTAGTTGGAGTTAAACCCATAGTTATCTAGGATCTATAATGGATAAACGATACACATCTCATTTTTAATTAAAATGTCCAGTTAGCACAGAGCTGCTTTCAGAGGTAAACTAGACCTTACAATAGTGGGTTAAACACATAGTAAATGCCTTCTCCAGAGCATCAATGCACTACTGGTAGCTAGCTGAACACATCTGGTGAGCCAGCAACATGATGGATGTATGTGTATCTACCAATCAGCATCCTAGTAATGCATCACTGTTCACGAGCCTACCTAAATAAGCCTTTCAACAAAGGATACCAACAGAACAAATTAAATTTGATAATAACGTCTCTTAAAATTTAATTTTCTATATGGACCATGCACATTTTGACTTTCATGTCCCTAATTTTGTTTAAATGCACTTTTTTCTTTTCTTTTGAATATTCTGAGCAAAATAATACAAATGTATAGCACATTAGAGGATAGGAGTGGTACAAAATGATTGTCAGTATACCCCAAACACCCCCCCTAGATGTGTCACAACTTTCGTCCTAAACTGCCTTTCTTGAAATAAGAACATAGTTTAGTTTTCATTTAGTTTGGCTTTAAAATTATGTCATTTGAAGTTACCATTACCTATTTAAAACTAGATCACAAGTGAAGTGGTATTTATCGCTCCCGCTCACGTGTTAACTTCGCTAGATGGAGGCTTTATGCGTGTGTTACAAGTTGAAAGTAAAAAGTTAGTGTGCAAGCGAAAACCAAACGTGTGCAAAGAGTTGAACTTCGAATATCACAACTGCATTTACGTATTCTCCCATAGACTTCAAAGGAGCTCTCAAACTGCAAAAAAAAAAAACTAATACCCATACTTGCACGCTACCCAACGGCATTTATTCAAGTGCGCTAAACCCAACATTAATTATTAATGCTTTACATTACAATGTTCTTCATTGTTCTATTTATTCTTAAATGCATATTACTATATATAATCTGATGATTTTTTGTTAAAATATATCTATACCTATATATATATAAAGTTAAATAAAGACTCAGCACTCACTCATCAAAACATTATCCGGGGTGCACTTTAAACAAATGCACAATAGTCCAAAAAGAAAGGCACTCTCCGGTTTTAGCAAATATAATACTTTTACTGTACCCCGAAAATGTTAATACAGTAAAAGTATTATATTTGCTAACCGGAGAGTGCCTTTCTTTTTGGATTATTGTATATATATAAAAATATATATTAAAAAAATACATAATTAAAAAAACCAAAAAACACTCACTCACTTGTGGATAGTTTTTGTAATGCTATTGCCCACCAGTAATACAGTGAGAGATCAGCTTATCCACCTGTCAGCATTTGTTTTAAAGAGACAGTGTACTGTAGAAATGTCTCCTCTTCAATATGTTCCCAATTATCTATTTTACCTGCTGGAGTATATAGTAAATTACTTATTTAGATTTATTTTGTCATTTGAAATAGCTACTTTTACCTGTTGTTTCTTCACTTAAGTATTTTGTATGGAAAAGCTCAACTATTCATTTTCAGTTGTTCTCTCTAAGTATACAGACACAGATAACATAAGGAGGCTTTGTGTGTGTATATAAAAGTGATAATGTAAGGAGAATGGATACACCTGCAAGTTCTTTGGTTCCCAAGAGCAAAACCAGTTAGCTCATAGTCAAAAATAAACTTAAAGGAGAAGTTTCACATTGATTTAATACTCTTCAGCTGGTAAAACAAGTCTCTAGGGGGGGTGGCGGGCCCTGTCAAAAATTTAGTCAGGGGCCCCAAAATTTCTAGTGGCGGGCCTGGCGGTCAGGCTAAAATGCTTGAATTACAGCCTATACCGACACGATCCATTCTGCCATTTGAGAGCAGTAGCTATGAATTTTTTGTAACAAAAATGTTTCACAAAACTCATAACTAAAATGTTACAAAGTACACTAACACCTATAAACTACCTATTTACTCCTAAACTGCCACCCTCCCGCATCAAAAACACTATATTGAACCTATTAACCCCTAATCTGCCGCCCACCCACATCGCGACTATTAAGAAAACCTATTAACCCCTAATCCGCTGACCCCACATCGTAACTAATAAACTAAACCGCCACTCCCCGACATCGACAATGCTAAATAAAGTTAATAACCCCTAATCCGCCGCCCCCTGACATCACCAAAACACTATTTAAATATATTAACCCCTAAACCGCCGGCCCCCCACATCGTAACTTATTAACTAAAACCTAGTTTAATCTAGTGTTTTGCGATGTGGGGGGCTGGCGGTTTATGGGTTAATAGGTTTAGTTAATTAGTTATGATGTGGGGGCCAGCAGTTTAGGGGTTAATATATTTAAATAGTTTTGGCAATGTCGGGGGCGGCGGATTAGGGGTAAATAACTTTATTTAGCATCAGTGATGTCGGGGAGCGGCTGATTAGGGGTAAATAATTTTATTTACTGTCGGCGATGTCAGGGAAGGCAGATTAGGGGTATTTAGACTAGGGGTTTATGTTAGTGTGTTAGGTTTAAACGTAATTTTCTTTTCCCCATAGACATCAATCGGGTTGCGTTACGGCGTTCACCATTTCGCGATCGCAGGTGTTAGTTTTTTTTCTAAAACTCTCTCCCTGTTGATGTCTATGGGGGAAAGCGTGCACGAGCACCTAAATTCAGCCCTTGACTTTTGTGCGGTATGGAGCTTAACGCACCATACCACATAGCGCAAGGAAACTTTCAGTAACTCGTAATGACAGTGCTATGGAAAGTGCAATTATTATTTTTTTTGTGTCATTTTCACACCCTGTTTAGCGCAAAACTTCTATCTAAAATCTTCTATCTAAAAACTTCTATCTAAAAAATCTAGGTAAATGGGAGCAGCCATGTTGTAACTTAGGTTACCTTCTCTGCTGTGGCCAATTAGGGATAGTTATAAATAGGTCACTAGAGTGTGCAGCCAATGGCTGAGTAGAATATAACAGTGTTCTGCACTTCCATTTCTAGCAGCAACTGTAAAGTTTGCAATTTCAGTTTGGAATTATAGGAAAAGGGGACAAAATAAATAATGAAAGTCTTTTGCAGAGTTTTTTTTATATATATATATATACTATTTATCATTTTATATTACCATATCAAAGTGTTTAATGTCCATTTAAATATTTAATGACAATTTTTTATTCATTTGTTAAAAAGAAACAAAAAAAACAACAAAATTAGTATTTTTTATATTTGTCAATTTTTTTAACAACTGATCAAATAAATCAACAGGTAAGTGCCATTCAATATTTCTTGGGAAATTGTTAATGATAATGCTGCAAAGAATATTTATTAATTTCAGCGCCTACAGTGTCAGGTTTGTTTAGATGTTATCAAGTTGCCTTACCATAGTATAGACAGTACACCACTGCAGCCTTACCATAGTATAGACAGTACACCCCTGCAGCCTTACCATAGTATAGACAGTACACCACTGCATCCTTACCATAGTATAGACAATACACCACTGCAGCCTTACCATAGTATAGACAGTACACCACTGCAGCCTTACCATAGTATAGACAGTACACCACTGCAGCCTTACCATAGTATAGACAGTACACCACTGCAGCCTTACCATAGTATAGACAGTACACCACTGCAGCCTTACCATGGTATAGACAGTACACCACTGCAGCCTTACCATAGTATAGACAGTACACCACTGCAGCCTTACCATAGTATAGACAGTACACCACTGCAACCTTACCATAGTATAGACAGTACACCCCTGCAGCCTTACCATAGTATAGACAGTACACCACTGCAGCCTTACCATAGTATAGACAGTACACCACTGCAGCCTTACCATAGTATAGACAGTACACCACTGCAGCCTTACCATAGTATAGACAGTACACCACTGCAGCCTTACCATAGTATAGACAGTACACCACTGCAGCCTTACCATAGTATAGACAGTACACCACTGCAGCCTTACCATAGTATAGACAGTACACCACTGCAACCTTACCATAGTATAGACAGTACACCCCTGCAGCCTTACCATAGTATAGACAGTACACCACTGCAGCCTTACCATAGTATAGACAGTACACCACTGCAGCCTTACCATAGTATAGACAGTACACCACTGCAGCCTTACCATAGTATAGACAGTACACCACTGCAACCTTACCATAGTATAGACAGTACACCACTGCAGCCTTACCATAGTATAGACAGTACACCACTGCAGCCTTACCATAGTATAGACAGTACACCACTGCAGCCTTACCATAGTATAGACAGTACCCCACTGCAGCCTTACCATGGTATAGACAGTACACCACTGCAGCCTTACCATAGTATAGACAGTACACCACTGCAGCCTTACCATAGTATAGACAGTACCCCACTGCAGCCTTACCATAGTATAGACAGTACACCCCTGCAGTCTTACCATAGTATAGACAGTACACCCCTGCAGCCTTACCATAGTATAGACAGTACACCACTGCAGCAGCCATGAATGCACCGATAACTTGGGATATCATGTAAATCGGTAATTTTGCCCAAGGCAGTTTTCCCAAGATGCAGTTAGTTAGTGACACAGCACAGTTCATGTGGGCTCCTACAGAAACAGGAAACAAAGCAGTTATTAGTGCATCGCCACTTAAAGGGACATAACACCCCCAAAAAATAATTTAATGATTTAGATAGAACGTACAGTTTTAAACAACTTTCCAATTGACTTTTACTATAAAATGTGCTTGGTTCTCCTGGTATTCTTTGTGGAAGAGATATCTAGTCAGTTGTCTGGAACACTACATGGCCGCCGGCATTTTCTAGTGCACTTACTAATGTATAACTTTCTTGGAAAACTGCTGCCATATAGTGCTACAGACACGTGCTCGCTCCTGAGCTTACTTCCATGCTTTTCAACAAAGGATACCAAAGAGTACAAAGAAAATGTGATAATAGAACTAAATTAGAAAAGTTGTTTAAAATTGCTGCTCTATCTGAATCATGAAAGAAAAATGTGGGGTTTAATTAAACATTTTTAATTATATGTAATTAATAAAGAGAACAATTTGTAAAATTTAGCAACATCCTTTCATGGTTAACCTGTTACTTTTCTGTAATTTAAAGTGATAGTAAATTCAAGCATATAACAAACGTTAGGATTTACCATCACAAAAAATAAACGTTAGTTTCTCTCATCGTTTTGTAAAAAACAATGTTAAACTCACTCTATCTGTAAGGAAAGAAGATCGCTAACACCGCGCCTCCGGCCGCCCGCGGCACATCGCTTTCTCCAATGACGTTTTCACCTCTAGACCATGCTAGGATCTCAGTTGACATGCACAGCTAGTGGCGGCCGTAGGCGGTGAGTTAGCGAACTTCTTTCCTTACAGATAGGGTGAGTATAACATCGTTTTTTAGGAAACAATGAAATTATTGTTTCTTTTTTGTGATGTTAAATCCTAGCATTTGTTATTTGCTTGGGTTTACCATCACTTTAATTCTGAAACTTGTGAGCTTTCTAATTCATTTATAAAGTGTAAGTGTAGACTCCAGACTTAAAGGGACAGTAAGCAATGGGTAATGTTACCTCATTTTTATTTCTTTGTTTGAAACCTTTTTAATAAATAAGAAAAAAACCATAAACATTATATATAGTGACCAGCTGACATGACCTTTGATTTGATCTAAAAAGTAAATTAAACAAAATGCCCTTAAAGGGACAGTGTAGTCAAAATTAAACTTTCATTATTCAGATAGGACTTTTTTAATCAACATTCCAATTTAGTTTTATAATCCAATTTGCTTTATTTTCTTGTAATTTTTAGTTTAAACTAAACCTAGGTAGGCTCATTTGCTAATTTCTAAGCCCTTGAAGGCTGCCTCTTATCATATTCTTTTTTAATTGCTTTTCACAACAAGAGACTGCTAGTTCACATGGGCAATATAGATAACACTGTGTTCATGCCCAAGGAGTTATTTAAGAGTACAGTATTAAATGCAAGTCAATAGATAATAAATTAAAAGTCATGTGATCAGGGGCTGTCAGAAGAGACTTAGATACAAGGTAATCACAGAGGTAAAAAGTAAATTAATATAACTGTGCTGGTTATGCAAAAATGGGGAATAAAGGGATTATTTATTTTTAAACAATAAAAAAATTCTATTGTAGACTGTGCCTTTAATTAACGGAGTAAAAAAAGATTTGTACTGTAATCCTTCTGCCATTTTTACATTTACTGCACTTTACTTGCTGCTTTTATAGTAAAAGAGAACTGCCCTCTGGCTAAAGCTTTGCAAGATACTGAAATGAGCAAATAGTTTACAATTAATGAATAACTTCTTCATACTAACTAGACTCCTATTTTCTGCTTAGCATCACATATCCCAAAATGTTACACAGCAAGCTGTAAAAATACTACACCAGCAAGGCACAGGATAAGGACTTATTTGTATTTGTATATTTGTTTTACATTTTATACAGCATTTTTTGTATTTAACCAGTATGTTAAGACTCGTTACAGCAACATAGAATCCAATTACAAGGTATTGTATAAGTATAGTTGTTAACGTGGTTTGCAATGATAATATAAAATAATTGAAAAAAAAGTTTGCATTAGCTGTTTGTCACCTTAAAGGGACAGTCTAGGCCAAAATAAACTTTCATGATTCAGATAGAGCATGTCATTTTAAACAATTTTCCAATTTACTTTTATCACCAATTTTGCTTTGTTCTCTTGGTATTCTTAGTTGAAAGCTTAACCTAGGAGGTTCATATGCTAATTTCTTAGACCTTGAAGGCCACCTCTTTTCAGAATGTATTTTAACATTTTTTCACCACTAGAGGGTGTTAGTTCACGTATTTCATATAGATAACACTGTGCTTGTGCACGTGAAGTTATCTGGGAGCAGGCACTGATTGGCTAGACTGCAAGTCTGTCAAAAGAACTGAAATAAAGGGGCAATTTGCAGAGACTTAGATACAAGATAATCACAGAGGTTAAAAGTATATTAATATAACTGTGTTGGTTATGCAAAACTGGGGAATGTGTAATAAAGGGATTATTTATCTTTTAAAACAATAAAAATTCTGGTGTAGACTGTCCCTTTAAATTCAGGGAGTTAGAAAGCCCACCATTTTCAGTTTCTATAAAGTAAAGTGTACCTCCATTTTGAAACCTAGGTTTCTCCTTATCTATTTGTTCTGCTGTGGAAAAATAGAAATAAAACAGGCAATAAAGTGCCCAGAAGCTGAACTGAGTAAACAATGACTGAGAGTAAACACTATTAGATAGTTACTTTATCCTTGTCATATTCCACACAGTGATTGTTTGCACAGTTCAGTGACTAGACACTTTATTGCTAGTTTTATATTTGTCAATAATTGTTCTCAGCAGAAGAGATTAGATAAGAGAAACTTAGGTTTCAATATGGAGGTGCCCATTACTTTATAGCAATTAAAGTTCTTTATAGAAACTAAACCTTTACAATTATTACTTCAATATTTAATCCATTAATGACACACACGTACCCTATATGTCACGTGTCCTCAAGGAGTTTTTTTTTGCCTTGTGCGGGTTTTGTCCAAAGTGCTATTATAAAATACCTCTCTTGGACGCATTGAGCTAGAGCGCGGTTTTGCCTCTCTTGGTGAGAGCCGTCCTATTTAACCCCTTCAAAGGAAAATGACAGCAGACGTACCCTGTAGTTAAGGGCTTAAACAACTCATATATTTTTAAAAAAAATCCATCTACACACTATTCTCAGACTAAACTGTACTATCTAGCTGCCCCTGTGAAAGGCTCCAACTGGGCTAATAATAGTGTGCCAAAGTCAGTACATGATTGACTGCTGTGTATATAGCAGAGCAGGCCCCTCCTCAGGGTGAAAAAAGGGTAAAATCTACTATAGTATGTAACATTTCAGTATTTAAAGGGATATAAAACAATCTGTTACATTTTTGTAATAAAAATCACTAAACAGGGGGTTATACCTAATAGAAATCATTGCAATTTGTATAATTAATTATCTTCAAATTATTTTAGTTTTTATTATTTTTACTTCATTTGTGAAGGGTCCATTACTTCCGGTCACTGCCCCACAAGGGGTCTGTGTCTGTACAGGTAGGCAAAGGAATAGCTTTTCCTTTAAAGTGCTGCTTTTTCTTTGGTTTGTGGATCGTATATCAGACACTAGAAACTATATCAGCAGAATTAATTTCCATTGTGACATGAATTCCAAAGACATTTTTCCCACAACAGCTCTTGAAACTCATTTTGCAAGTGGCTTGGTTGCATTGCGGTGGATGACATATCCTTTATGTGAGTGATTGGGTGGGAGTGCTGAGCATGGAATTATTTGGTCATATGACTGAATGTGATTGGGTGGGAGCGTTTTTGTGCTATTACCTGGTGATATGATTGGATGGAAGGGTTTTGTGGGTAATATTTCCTTGTCATGTAAGAGATTTGATGGGAGAGCCGAGGGAAGCATTTCATAGTCAAGTTATTGATCGTATAATAGTGCTGATGGTGGCATCTTTAAGTTCTATAAATGACTGTCTAGGAATGGTGAGACAGACTCATAATCACAATGAGGGCTTGCTGTAGGTAATATTTCCTGATCATTTGTGTGTAATATGGCAGAGCTGATACCCCTGGTCATGAGTGGTTTGGTGAGAATATTGATAGAGTCATTTTGATCACTCACCTGAAACTCCACCAGCAACATGAATTCCCATTGTCACACCAATTCCAAAGGAGAGATTAATGCTAAGATATTGTCCATAGGCATTTTTCCCAAGAACTACCTGGGCAACAGCTCCTAAACCAAAAAGCTATAAAGAGAAGAGATAATAATGTTTAAATACTAGTAGCAAAGTAATACTGTAGCTCTAAAGTAGATATTTGAACAGTCAAAACATTAAGGCATCAAAGGGGTTAATCTTACTGTAAAAGGGACGGTCTTTTTAAAAATGTGTATTTTTCAACAAGATAGATAATCCCTTTATTACCCATCCTCCAGTTTTGAATTGCCAACACTTTTATATTAATACACTTTTTACCTCTGTGATTCTGTGATAGTGTGTATCTAAGCCTCTGCAGACTTCCCCCTTATCTCAGTGTTATTTAAAAACTTGCATTTTAGCCAATCAGAGCTGACTCCTGGCACACATGAACTAGCACTGTCTAACAAAAAGATGTGAAAAACTGTAAAATGCACTGAGATAAGAGGCGTCCTTCAAGGGCTTAAAAATTAGCCTATGAGTATACTTTGGTTTAGCTTTCGACAAAGAATACCAAGAGAGCAAAGCAAATGTGATAATAAAAGTAAATTGAAAAGTTTAAAATTGCCTGCCCTACCTAAATCATGTACGTTTAATTTTCACTTTACTGTTCCTTTAAGCAAAATGTAATGTATCCCAAAAGTTTAGGCAAACAAACTGCACTATAACCCTAAGGGCCATCATCAGAATGTTTAACCTTATGATCCTTAGCCCTAACTCCAGTTCCTAAACTTAACTCTAGCCCTAAGAACCATAGACTTAACCTCAGTTTCTTTCACTAACTTTGAAAACCCTAAACTCAATATCTTGTCCTAATTCTAAGAACCCTAGCCCTAACCTCAGTCTTTTACCCTAAACATAAGATCCCTACCCATAACCCAAACCCTTTACCTAACCAATAGACTTAGTTCTTACCCTAGACATAACATCTCTAGCCCTAATAATAACTCCAACCCTTACCCTATCCATAAAAACCCTAATCCTACAGTTAATCCCTTACCCTAACCTTAAGAACCCTGGCCCTAACCCCAGTCTATTACCCTAACCCTAAGATTCTTGGCAATAACCCGCTATGACTTACTATATTCCCAACCCCTTACTCTAACCATAAGAAACCTAACCGTAACCCCAATCCCTTATCCTAAACCCTGAGAACCATAAATCTAACGCCAAAAACCATAGACTTAATTTTTACACTAACATCCCTAGTCGTAGCCCCAATCTCATAAGAAACCTAATCCTAACCCAATCCCTTATAGTAACCCTAAGAACTCAATTACCCTTACTGTAACCACAATCTCTTACCCTAACCATAAAACCCCTAGCCCTAACTTCAAGTTCTTACCCTATCCATAAGAACTTTAACCCTAAATGTAAGGAAGTTAACCAAATCTCTTATCCTAACCCTAAGAACTCTATCATTAATCTCAATCTCTTACCCTAACCATAAAAAGCCTAACTATACCCCCATATCCATAACCCTAACTCTAAAAACCCGTGCCCTATACACAATGTTAGTCCTAAGAACCCTAGCCCTATCCTCAATCCCATACCTTAACCCTAAAAACCCTAGCCCTATCCTCAATCCCATACCTTAACCCTAAGAACCCTAGCCTTAACCTTAATCCCTGAGCGTTACCCTAACCCTGACCCTAGGAACTTTAGCCCTATCCTCAATCCCTTACCCTAACTCTAAGAACCATAGCCCTATCCTCAATCTCTTACCCTAAGAACCACAGCCTTAACCTTAATCCCTGATCCTTACCCTAACCCTAAAAACCCTAGCCCTATACTTAATCCCTTACCATAAAACCCCTAGCCCTAACTCCAAGTTCTTACCCTATCCCTAAGAACTTTAACCCTAAATGTAACCCCTAACTCTAAGGAAGTTAACCAAATCTCTTATCCTAACCTAAGAACTCTATCCCTAATCTCAATCTTTTACCCTAACCATAAAAACCCTAGCCCTATCTTCAATCCCTTACCTTAACCCTAAGAACCTTAGCCCTATCCTCAATCTCTAACCCTATGAAACCTAACCCTTTCCTCAAGCCCTTACCTAAACCTAAGATTTCTAACTCTATCCTTCCTAAACTTCCTGGTTCTGCCCATTTTGTGACATCACCAAGTACATACATGTTGATGTCACTGGCAATACCATGAAACCTGGGAGTGCCAACCACTAGGCCACCAACGAACCCCCGGCCTGTACTGCTGAGGATAATCAAAAACATAGTTTGATCAGCATTCCCCCTGCATGACATAAAGGGCTCATCATGCGCCAACAGGTAGAGATGCGCATGGCAAACATAGTTTGTCATGCTCATCAATGTGGTTAACTAAAACAATAATGTTACAGGTTTCCATTTCTACTTTCTCCTCCTTACATACATGCAGGTCCTGGTGCAAATCTTTTCCACTCCAAACAATCTTCTATTCTTTTAGGTTTAATAAGGGGTTGATACTGTGTACAAAGAAATGCTGGGGAACAATTGGATTAAAGAGACAGTAAAGTTTTATGATTTAGACAGAACATGCAATTTTAAACAACGTTTCAATGTACTTCATTCTCTTGGTGGCCTTTGTTGAAAAGTATACCTTGCATACCTCGGTAGGCTTAGGAGCAGCTATACACTACTTTTTGTGATCTTGGAATTAACATTAGGTAGTGTAGCAGCATTGTCCCCTCCTCTGATCAGCGTGATAGTCTGTGAAAAGTATTTCCAAGGTACGTTTCACCAATAGTTCCTTTGGCTTTTTCAAGTGTTGTATCAGCAATGAAATTGATTGTCTGTTTTTTTTTTGTTTTTTATGCAGCTAACAATAGCTAAAGCATAACCATTTCTAGAACACTTACTCTGGTGAGCTGAAGAAATGTTGAGGTAAAATATCTTTTTTACATAGAGATGTTCAGGTGATATTTTCCTGTCAATTTTTAACACGTATGCTGCATCACTTTTATGTACTTAAACATTTGGGTATCATGTCCCTTTAAAATCTTACATGAATCATCAACCCCACCTCCTTGTCATTATCCTAGGGACTTCTCTTCCTCCCTACAAAAGTTTCACATTTTGGAAAATATCTCACTTTTGTCTTAAATAGTACCCATACCCCTCAAGTAAAAATAATTCATCTGTTCTAGAAATCCACATCTGTCTAGAAGGGACCTGAACTGATCCCCAGGATCTAGCAATCACATATTTTGTTAACTACAGCTTACAAGAGCACCTAGATTTGTAGTTCAATAATGCATGTGTAGGTTGTAAAGCGAATTGTGTGCCAAATATGGCTTTTCCTAGAGACTCCCCCTCTAACCAAAGGGAACATATATATTGGCAATGTCCCCACCAAATATGTGTCATGTGTCCCTTTTCCCTATATTCCCTCTAACAAAGTTCTCGCTGACTTGCTGTAAGAGCAAGGCATGAAGTTGTTAAAGTGAAGGTCAATTTTGATGAATTAGTGCCCGTTTTTTTAATAATCTTATCAAAAACAAGGGCACTTTAATTTATAAAAATTGACATTTCACTCTTTTTCTTCAAAAACTTACCTTTTCATTTTGGCAGCTGCTCCAACGATTCCCACGGCCGTTGGAAGCCTCTGCAGATGTCAGAAATGACAAATCCGACTTTCTCCAATCATGGCTTCCCCCCCCCCCCGGGGGAATCTTGGCCTGATGCAACGCCGTGAAGACGACTTGCAAAGGGCGGAGGAAGTTGGAGCGGCTGCCAGAATTAAAAGGTAAGTTTTTGAAGAAAACGATTGAAATGTCAATTTTGATGAATTAAAGTGCCCTTGTTTTTAATAGGATTATTAAAAACCATGCACTAATTCATCAAAATTGACCTTCACTTAAAGTACCATTGTAATAATATTTTTAAATTAAGTTCTAACATATGAGGAAATATTGAGGATTTATGCGTCTTATGAAAAATTTGATGTCAAGCTTTATCACCTATATAAAATCCCAATTCCTCATTCCAGCTAAAGGTATAGCTGGGCAATGTCTCCCTGTGGAGTCTACTCAATAGAAGTCTAGCTAATGTCAAGGTTCCCTGCATAGGAACTTCTGTTAGGCACCATCGCTCAAAGGCAGCTGGGAGTCTAAGTAGGTCAGATTTGTTAGGGGAAGGTTGAATGAGATGTTATAAACCAGGAAGGAAAAAAAATCCACTCAACACTTGATCTAAATCTTGCCTTTTCTTTAACTGGCCCATTTCAGCCAAGTATGTTATTGGTATAAATTCACTTGCTTAGCTCCATATTATACTTTATTTTAGAGTTCAGGCCACCTACAAAAGGGAAATATTATTATCATCAGTTATTTGTGCCAATAGATCCCGCATTGCTAGATAGGGGTCAAAGGAGAGCTGTGTGTAGACATCTCTTTACGCCGAGTAATAAGGCGATCCCAAGAAGCAAATACAGGTACAAATCTGGAATTCTAAAATCTGGAATTATTCTGAAATCCACACCTTTTCATTAATCAGAACCTTTTCTTTCATGGTTGAGATAGAGCATGTGATTTTAAACAACTTCTTATTTACTTCTATTATCAATGTGTCTTTGTTCTCTTGGTATCTTTTGTTGAAAAACGGAGTTGTAAGCTTAAGAGCCGGCCCATTTTTGAAGCACTATATGGCAGCAGTTTTGCAAGAATGTTATCCATTTGCAAGAGCACAATTTCCTTCCATTTAGTGCTCCAGATGAATACCTAGATATCTCTTCAACACAGAATATTATGGGAAATCAAATTTGATAATAGAAGTAAATTGGAAACTTTTAATATCCCTTTAATATTTTTTTTTTAAATAAAATTGTTGAAAACTACCCTAAGGTTGCATCATGTATTAGCTACATTATGGTATGTCATAAGATATTGTTGTTTACACTTGGTCTCCTTCCCTCTGCAAGGTATCTCATTTTACAGATGCAAATACACAAATATTCTGAAATCCAAACATTTGTAGTGGACCTAGTCAACAGAGGACCCTGGTGCAAAATATTTTTTGAGCCTCCCAGAGGTAACTGTAGTAAGTAATAATAATAATGCTCTGTATAATACTTTTGAGGGTAGGATTGTACAATTCCTTCACAGGCCTATGTATAGACTGGCTACTATGCCCCCCCCCCCAGTACTTGTTAATAATATGTGGCCTGTTGTCTCTATTTCTAAGATCTCCTGAGGAGTACTTCAACTATGTGTGTAACCCATTTGCAGGGGTCAAACACATAGGCTTGCAGGGTTATTAGTGGGCTAAAATGAAATGTTCTAATGAATTATAGCATGTTGTTGTGTACTACAATGCACCTTTAATGTCCCTTTAAAATAAATATTTTACAAGAACAGATCACAGGTTTCCTGTATTGTTCCTTTGCATCTCCCTCCCACTCTTTTTATTAGCTCGTCATAATCTTTGACCTCTGTCTGACTACGGTAATTTGCATCAGTTGTGATTTGTTAATCTGTATTCAGTTCTATGTAAGATACAGCCATGGGAAGATCCGGACTGATTAGTGTTATGGCTTCATCTGAAATAATCATCTGATAGCTGAGAGCCGGTTAGTAACCATCAGCTGATCATTTTACCTGTTCTCTATATAAGATATCATGAAAATCTGGCCTGTAAGGGGTATTTGAGGACCTGAGATAGGAAACACTGCTTTACAGTAATCTTAGTAAGCACCCATGTCTCACTTGTATACAATATACAGTATGCTTGTTTATCGTTTTACCAATATGTTGTGTAGTTTTGACTTTAGATGTTTTTTGCAGATGTTTCTGCACTACACCAGAAGACCTACGGTCAGGGTTACCACCTTTTCTGGAGAAAAATACTGGCCGTGTTCATTAGCATAAATTAGCATAAGTAATTATACAGCATCATTTAGGAACTAAAACTGCTAAGGCTGATATTAAATAATCATTGGTTTACAGTTAGATTCTAACAAACTTAGAAAAAGTTTCCCCATGATATCATTTTTATTTCAATATTTGTGCTTTATTTTCAACTTTGACCTGAGCCTCAAAAATACCGACCGTGTCGGTAAAATACTGGCTGAGTGGGAAAATATAAGTCAATGGAGAAAGAAAGTGGAAAAAACACCACACTCTCTCTAACCCAACATGAAAATATGAATATTTCACATTCCAATGTTCTTCACATACAATAATATGTTTTGTTTATTCATAAATAAATATTTCTACATATATCTGATGTTTTTTTTATAGATGATTATATATAGGTATAGATATATACAGTACATATATATATATTATCTCCTTTGCCTTGCTAGTTGGGGCAAATAAAAATTATGAAGATTAAGAAAAAAGGAAGAAAACGTAGAAACTAAAATAAGTTAACTACATACAAAACACTGATTTCAGCACAGATTTTTATTTTAATTAATTTAATTTCCAGAGATCAAAAAAGTGTTTCTTGAAAATGTCAGTGTTTTCAAAATTGCACATCCACATAACAGGCAGGGTACTTTAAAATTTCCCATAAACAGACAAATGAACCATAAATGTACTCAAGAGCAATAAACCATTGTGGACCTAGAGACCAACATTAGCATAACATATTTACAAAGTATCAATAGTATTAGTATAGTATTTAACAAAGGTCTGTCGGACCTGATCCGACAGTGTGGATCAGGTCCGACAGACATCGCTGAATGCGGAGAGCAATATGCTCTCCGTATTCGGCATTGCACGAGCAGCTCTTGTGGGCTGCTGGTGCAACACCGCCCCCTGCAGATTCGCAAGTGAAATCTTGCTATATCGATATAAATTCTTACTTTTATCATATGTACTATCTATTGCTTCATATTTGTTGAATTATTATCCTACCGTAATAGTGGGTGTGCAATCTTTTGTATATACAGGATCGTATTACATTAGTTGATTTATAGATATATACATATATATATGTTATCTCCTTTGCCTTGCCAGTTAGGGCAAATAAAAAGTAGCTGCTGCACTGATTAATCAAGCACTGTGTGAGAGTGGAGTAGGGTGTATGGGCCATTCTTGTATACCTGTTTAATATTTCTTTTGCGTTGTTAGTAACTTTCATTAGAGATTTTACCTCAAACCCAGTAAACGTTGGAGCAATAAGCATTCATGTTTTTGCTGTTATTTAAACTCTAAAGATTTGTATCATGCATAATAAAGACTACCATTTGCACACAAGTTAAAGGGTAATTATATTTAAAGCTGCTACAGGGACTGCCTTTTAAATGGACTCAGCTTTCCCTTCCACCCTTACTGGGGGTTGATTTCTGCTGATTCCTGTTGTTCATAGCTTTTCCCATAGTATTTACATTTCAATATACGTGGTGGTGATTACATGCAACAGCAACAATTTCATATAAAAATTATAAAGGTAATTTATCGATTTGTAAACAATGTAATATACTCCAGAAGGTAATATTAATCAATGGGAACATACTAAAAGTGAGAAAATTTTAACATTCCTTTATTTAAATGCAACAAACAAAGATAAACTTTAATGTCCCTTTAACATTGCAATTCTTAACACTGGTTTCTTGTAAATACTTTTATTAGCTATTTCTTCATTGTGATATGGAACAGAAAAGCAATGGTGGTGCTAAAATATGTGCACAAACCAACGCTGAAGTTAAAGTAATAGCTAGCACTACTGCTGCCACCAACAACACAAATAGGATATATATATATATATATATATATATATATATATATATATATATATATATATATATATATAAAACCAACTAGTGAGGATATGGGTGGCTAGGGCACCACTTGTATAATTAATTGTGGTGATCCTGGTGCAGGAAGTTTAAATAATTAAATTGATCAAAGAGAGCACTAACAGTAAACCTAATTCTGCAACCCCCTATTAAAGGGACAGTCTAGTATAAATTAAACTTTCATTATTCAGATAGGAATTTTAATTTTAATCAACTTTCCAATTTACTTTTATCATCAAATTTGCTTTTTTCTCTTGGTATTCTTAGTTTAAACTAAACATAGGTAGGCTCATATGCTAATTTCTAAGCCTTTGAGGGCTGCCTCTTATCACAGGCTTTTTAAATCTCTTTTCAACACAGAGACAGAAAGTACACATGGGCCATATAGATAACACTGTTCAGGCACAGGGGGTTATTTAAGATTTAGCACAAAACAATGCTAAATTAAAGACAATAGATAATAAACAGTCACAGTCATGTGATCAGGGGGCTGGAAGAAGGTTCCTAGATACAAGGTAATCACAGAGGTAAAATGTATATTAATATAACTGTGTTGGTTATGCAAAACTGGGGAATGGGTATTAAAGGGATTATTTATTTTTTATAACAATAACAATTCTATGGTAGACTGTCCCTTTAAGCCAATCAAATACAAAAGTACAGACACTGTCCCTTTAAGAACAAATCAGTGTATACATCACACTCATATTGAAATAAATCAAATGTATATTTATTAGGGCAATAAAAAAACAAACAAATTCAACTGAGCCTATATCACGGATCCCTGAATAAATGTTACCGGTATAAATGTTGCAACTTAAAATATATCGTAGCCATGTAATGTGGCACAACGTAATCAGCAATCTGTTCCACCTGGAATAGTGAACAATATATTCACAACATGTTGCAGTTCATATAAGTGTAAGTAAGTCTCTCTTCTTAGTGACAGGGAATTCACAGTATAAATCACTGCATCATGTAAACAGACCAGCGGTCCCCCTAGAGACGAAGCTCACCGGACCACCAGATCTTCCGCAGGGACTCACCAGCTCTGACTTGGCCTAATAGGGGGTTGCAGTGCTCTCTTTATTCAATATATATATATGTATCATAGGATCAGGCTTGGCCAAGAATAAAAGTGAAGCTTATTGGCTGACACTGGAATTAATCAACTGACAAATACATTAGTAAATTAATATTCAGAACTGAACTTTGAAAGCATTTCCTGATTAATGAGTACAGTTTTAACTGAGTGAATTAGTCAATAACATTTTCTTGCTAGATGCATTCATTTGTTGTTTTTTTCATTGAAGGAACAGTTTGTTTATCTATTTTCAGATGAATGTAACAAATAGCATTTAACCTTTCTTCAAACCAAATGCAAGATGAGAGCTTGACTATACTACACAATGGGCCAGATTACAAGTTGCACGCTAATTAACACTCCTGCTTGAGCATTAATTGCGCTAGAAATAAGCTTTTTGCGCTAGTCGGGTTGAAAGTAAACTGTTTTTGCTTGTGTGCTAACCGCCGAGCGCAAAAAGACGAACTTAAAATATTGCGTTCACTTTTCCCCCTGTAGAAGGCAATGGAGAAAAAAAGTGGAAAAAATCCCTAACACCTTACTCTTGCGCAAACCTGATCACATATTCTCATGTGCGCTAATTCGACATAAAAATATCAATATTTCCCATTCAATGTTTTTTACATACAAGAATAGGTTTTTATGTATTCATAAATACACACACACACACACACATATATATATATATATATATATATATATATATATATATATATATACTATATATATATATATACATACATACATACATACATATACATTTTTAAAGATGTATATTTATGTCAAAGCCCTTTGAGCTTTGTAACTTTCGTGTGCAATATTACTTTTGAATAATTATTATTAGATGGCGTTATTATGCGTGTAACTATACTTTGTAATGTATTTTTTATGTGTTTTGTGCAACTTTTATGTTTTACGACACAGTTAATCAGAGCTCTGAAGTCACGGTACTCATTCTAGCGTAAATCTTGCACTCGAACGATCGCGTTTACTTTCAACTTGTAATACCAGCTGTAACCCGATGAGTGCAAACCCCCGTGATAAGCCCCTTACCGATCAGGCACAAACGTTTGCGCTCCACTCATAATCTGTCCCAATGTATATTTATTATTATTACTATCATTCTAGAATCCAAGATTGTGCTACAAGTCATTATTTACTAAGCTAACCTTTAAATTAATTATATCTGCAATATCTCTGTATTGTAATGTAATACAGCCAATTAAAAAACAGGCAATCAAATGTTATCCTTTATTAAACTAACATTAATCTTTTGTTAGTAATCGGTAAACTGTATTACATGGTGTATTATTGCTATTTATTCATAGCATGTCCGGATTCTGTATCATTCAGCAGTTGCTATATTTCATTTTAATTATACTTTATAATGATTAACTTTTTTTTCAAACATAACTCTGAAAAGTACAAACAAACCCAAATATAAATGACAAAGAATTGGAAAATATTTTCAACCGTGTTTATACAAGCGGCAAACAGTACAGAAAGCCACTTCATACAAATTTCTAATTTATATTATAATACAAAACATGGTTTAAAGATACCTTTTACCGGTTGAGATAGTAATATAAAACATTTAAAGGGACATGAAACTCCAATTTTTTCTTTTATGATTCAGATAGAGCATACATTTTTTAAACAACTTACTAATTTACTGCCATTATCAATTTGCTTCATTCTCTTAGTATCTTGATGAAGTAGCAACAATTCACTACTGGGAGCTAGCTGAACACAACAGTAAGCCAAAAGAGGTATATATGTGCAACCACATATAGCCAAACATATAGCAATATACTTTTATTTCCTAATCCTACTGTGTTTCTATAAAGTTGAAGTCACCACCATATCGGAACCTAGGATTTCCCCTTTTTTATCTATTCTGCTGAGCACCACTAAAGACAGATAAAGCAGACAGGAAAAGAGAGTGAGCAAACAAGGCTGTGTGGAAACCTTGTTAGTTACTTTAACAACCATTCTACATACTTGTCTTTAATTTACTTTCTATATCTGTCCCTAAATGACCTCAGCAGAATAAATAAGGGAATAACCTAGGTTCCAACATGGCATCGCCCATTAATTCATAGAAACTAAAGTAACAGAAACTAAGTGCCAGATTACAAATTAGACTTTTGCATGCAGTAGTGTTGTTAGCTGCCTACTACAGAAGAAGGTGACCGCTCGCGGCATTCAGCTGTTTTTGGAGCCGGATTTCTTCTTGTGAAAGAGCAACACACTAAGGTCTGGGTTTGCACAGGTCTTAATGTGTTACTCTTTCAGAAGAAGAAATCAAGCTCCAAAAAGAGCCAAATGACACCAGCGGCCGTCTTCTTCTGCATTTGATAACAAACAGAACTGCTTATTGCACCGCACTAATAAAAATTATATTGCATGTTTCAAGGAATTTGACTGGGAAGGGCTTGAAAGAGTCTATATATGTCTATAAATGTGTATGCATGTGTATTAATGTATTTATATCTGTATATATGTATGTATGTGCACATACATATATACACACATATAAACACATAAATACACATGTATACACATATATACATACACACACACACATATATATATATATATATATATATATATATATATATATATATATATATATACATAGGAGCCCTTCCCAGTCAAACACCTTGCCATATACCATATCCCTTTTAACCTTTTTTTATTTTATCAATGTTAAAATAATATTTTTATTAAAAATGTGTATTGCATTTTTACACTAACCCTTAACTGGTAAATAAGATTTACCATGGACTTGTAATATCAATTCACGTGCTAAAGATATCATGTATCACGGTTCCACACTATCATTAATCTGGCTCTAAGGGGATATAAGGTTTTCAAGGACATTTGTGCTCAAGTTAAATTCCGCCTTATTACAAGTCGAAATTAAATTTGAATAAGTGAGTGCAATCGCGAATTACACTAGAATGATTAACGCGACTTCAGAGCTCTGGTTAACTGTTACACGAGTCAAAAAAGTGTCACAAAACACATCAAAATACATTTAAAAGTACAGTTATACTCAAAATAACACTGTCTAATAAAAAATATTTAAAAAAATGTCAATGCAAAGTTATAAGGGTGCCAAGATATGAGGTCTCAGATACATACATGTACATGTCTAAATATGCGCTTCTCTCTGTATGTATTTAGTATCCCTAAATGGGAAAAGGAGCAACCAGACGTGGACTCCATGCTCAGTGTGCTTAGAGCTACACCTCACTGACAAGGCCCAATGAAGGCCAAAATGATCATCTGGGGTTGCTGTGCTCCTTGTTCAGAGAGGAATGGCCTGGTATTTCGCCGCTGGACTGACCGTAATAGGCAGGATCAGACTAATGTGCTACAGGAAAGATATACTCTGTGTAAAGCATTAATGATCTAAAAAAGAAGCTGCACCCAGGTGGTAAATCGCCATAGAACAGGCAAACAATGGAATTGAGCCAGTTGTTCATTCCTGTGAATGCGCTTCTCTCTGTATGTATTTAGTCTCCCTAAGGGAAAAAGGTCCAAGGATGTCCACAGCACTCCAATACATTTTTCAGCACTTTATTATGACAATAAAAAACAGCAACGTTTCAGGGTTACAACCCCTTAGTCATGCTTCATGTTTTTTATTGTCATAATAAAGTACTGAAAAATTTATTGGAGTGCTGTGGGCAGCCTTGTTTGTATCACATAGGAGACTGAGCAGTGCCTCCTGTCCTACCGTGCACCCATCAGTAGTGCTGTATCTGTTTTTACCATTTCTAAGAGAAAAAAAGGGCACACAGACGTGGACTCCTTGCTCAGTGTGCTTAGAGGAACATGGCTACACCTCACTGACGAGGCCCAATGAAGGCCGAAACAAACGTCTGGGGTTGCTGTGTTCCTTGTTCAGAGAGGAATTTCCTGGTATTTCAGCGCTGGACTAACCGTAACAGGTGGGATCAGACTGATATACTACAGGAAAGTTCTACTCTGTGAAAAGCATTACTGGGCTAAAAAGAAGCTGCACCCAGTTGGTAAATCGCCATAGAACAGGCTAACAATGGTATTGAGCTAGTTGTTTGTTTCTGTGAGTGCACATCTCTCTATATGTTTGTTTATACAGTGAGGGGAAAAATGATTTGATCCCCTGCTGATTTTGTACGTTTGCCAACTGACAATGAAATGATCAGTCTATAATTTTAATGGTAGGTTTATTTGAATAGTGAGAGACAGAATAACAACAAAAATTCCAGAAAAAAACAAATTTCTAAAAAGTTATAAATTGATTTGCATTTTAATGAGTGAAATAAGTATTTGACCCCTTTGCAAAACATGATTTAGTACTTGGTGGCAAAACCCTTGTTGGCAATCACAGAGGTCAGACGTTTCTTGTAGTTGGACACCAGGTTTGCAGATCCTCTCCAAGTCATTAAGGTTTCAAGCCTGATATTTGGCAACTTGAACCTTTAGCTCCCTCCACAGATTTTCTATGGCATTAAGGTCTGGAGAGTGGCTAGGCCACTCCAGGACCTTAATGTACTTCTTTTTGAGCTGCTCCTTTTTTTACCTTGGTAATGTGTTTTGGGTCATTGTCATGCTGTAATACCCATCCATGACCCATTTTCAATGCCCTGGCTGAGGGAAGGATGTTCTCACCCAAGATTTGATAGTACATGGCCCCATTCATCGTCCCTTTGATGCAGTGAAGTTGTCCTGTCCCCTTAGCAGAAAAACACCCCTAAAGCATAATGTTTCCACCTCCATGTTTGATGGTGCGGATGGTGTTCTTGGGGTCATAGGTAGTATTCCTTCTCCTCCTCCAAACACGGTGAGTTGAGCTAATGACTAAGAGCTTGATTTTGGTCTCATCTGACCACATCACTTTAACCCAGTGCTCCTCTGAATTATTTAGATGTTCATTGACAAACTTTAGATGGGCCTATACATGTGCTTACTTGAGTAGGGGGACCTTCAGGCGCTGCAAGATGTCAGTCTTCCAAAACGTAGTATATTACCAATTGTTTTCTTGGTGACTATGGTCCCAGCTGCCTTGAGATCATTGACAAGATCCTCCCGTGTAGTTCTGGGCTGATTCCTCACCGTTCTCATGATCATTGAAACTCCACAAGGTGAGATCTTGCATGGAGCCCCAGATCAAGGGAGATTGACAGTTATTTTGAGTTTCTTTCATTTGCGAATAATCACACCAACTATTATCACTTTCTCACCAAACTGCTTGGCGATGGTCTTGTAGCCCATTCCAGCCTTGTGTAGGTCTACAATCTTGTCTCTGACATCCTTGGACAGCTCTTTGGTCTTGGTCATGGTGGAGAGTTTGGAATCTTTTATACTGGTAACAAACTGAGATTAGGAGCACTCCCTTTTATGTGTGTGTATGTGTGTGTATTTATGTATTTATATGTGTATATATGTATTTACAGGCATAAATACACATATAAAAACATAAATACATATTGAAGCCCTTTGCAGTCAAGTAGATAAAAACATTAAAGATCATATTTATGCAATATTCATATTTAATAAAGTGTTATACTATGTATATATACCAATTCCAATGTTCTTCACATAGAGGAATATGTTCTATGTATTTATAAATAGACTAGGCAATAAGCCTGCCCAGAGGGAAGTCTTTGTTTAAAAAATACAAACCCCCAAGCTAATGTTACAAAAAAATAAAAAAAGTAAAGTTACAGAAAAAATAAACAAAGTTATCCAAAATAAAAAAATGTAAACCTAAACTAATACCCCTATAAAAATAAAAAATCCCCCAAAAATAAAAACACCCCCTAATCTAATACTAAACTATTGACATTGCCCTAAGTTAAACAGCTCTTTTACTTACAAAAATTACCAATTACCCGCTAACAGTAAAACCCCCCACCCAACCAACCCCCCCAAAATTAAAAAACCTAACACTAAAAAAAACTAAACTACCCATTGCCCCTAAAGGGGCATTTGTATGGGCATTGCCCTTAAAAGGGCATTCAGTTATTTTACTGCCCTTAAAAGGGCAATCAGCTCTTTTCCAGCTCATTAAATCCCTAGGGGCATATCTATCAAGCTCCGTATGGAGCTTGAAGCCCTGTGTTTCTGACGAGCCTTCAGGCTCGCCAGAAACACCAGTTATGAAGCAGTGGTCTAAAGACCACTGCTCCATAACCTGTCCGCCTGCTCTAAAGAGGCGGACAGACATCGCCGCAATTCAACACGATCAAATATGATCGTGCTGATTGACACTCCCCTGCTAGCGGCCAATTGGAATAGGAATGAATCTGCAGGGGGCGGCATTGCACCAGCAGTTCACAAGAGCTGCTGGTGCAATGCTGAATGCGGAGAGCGTATTACTCTCCGCATTCAGCGAGGTCTGTTGGACATGATCCGCAATGTCGATTCATGTCCGACAGGCCTTTCAATAAATATAGCCCCTAATCTTAAAAATATCCCCCCCCCCCAAAAAAAAAAATAAATAAAAAAAAAAATCTAAATCTAAGCCCCAAATAGGTACTCACTGTTCTTGAAGTCTGGCGGAGAAGGTTTTCTTTCAGTCGGCTTCGTCATCTTCTATCTTCATCCTGTGCAAAGGCGGCGCAGAGCGGAGGTGCAGAGCTGGCTTCTCCGATTGCGTGGATCCTCAGCGACGGTCCTCAACGGCAGCGGTCCTCGGCGGCATGGAAGCTCCTCTTCATCCGATGTCCTTAGTACACTGAAGATTGAATGCAAGGTGCTGCATTCAATTTGGGTAACCTTGCATTCCTATTGGCTGAAATTTTGAAATCAGCCAATAGGATGAGAGCTACTGAAATCCTTTTCGCTGTTCAAATCAGCCAATAAGACTTCATTAGCTCTCATCCTATTGGCTGATTTAAAAATTTTAGCCAATAGGAATGCAAGGTACCCCAATAAATATGGGGTACCTTGCATTCAATCTTCAGTGTACGACGGATGATCCCGTGAAGAGGAGCCCTGACACTGCTGCCGCCACCGAGAACTGCTGCCATTGAGGACCGCCGCTGAGGATCCACACATCGGGGAAGCCAGCTCCGCACCTCCGCTCCGCGTCGTCTTTGATCCGGATGAAGATAGAAGATGATGGAGCCGCCTGGAAGAAGACCTTCTCAGCCAGACTTCAGGAACAGTGAGTACCTATTTGTGGCTTTGTTTTAGGATATTTTATTTTTTTTATTTTAATTTTATTTTTAAGATTAGGGATTTAATGGGCTGAAAAAGAGCTGATTGCCCTTTTAAGGACAATGCCCATGCAAATGCCCCTTTAGGGGCAATGGGTACTTTAGGTTTTTTTAGTGTTAGATTTTTTATTTTGTGGGGTTTGGTGGATGTGGGGTTTTTAATTTTAGGGGCGACTTATTATTTATTTAATGTAAAAGAGCTGTTTAACTTAGGGCAATGCCAGACAAAAGGCCCTTTTAAGCTACTTAAATCCTATTAGCTGATTTGAATTTTTCAGCCAATAGGAATGCAACAGTACCCAAATATAAAAGAGGTACCTTCCATTCAATCTTCAGTATGTGGCAGATGATCAAATAAAAAGGACCTCAACGTCGGATCAATGGACCTCTGCCTGGACCTCCACCTATGCGCATCCACCGACCGATCCGCCTCCGCTGGGATGAAGATAGAAGATGCCGGTCCCATGATGTATGCAGATGGAGCTGCTTGGATGAAGATGCTTCGCCTCTGGGATGAAGATCTTTCCCCGAACTTCAGATACTGTGAGTACCGATTTTGGGGTTAGTGTTAGGTTTTTTTTGGGGTGTTTTTTTTTAAGATTATGGCTTTTTTTTTTTTTAATGGCCTGTAAAAGAGCTGAATGCCATTTTAAGGGCAATGCCCATATAAATGCCCTTTACAGGGCAATGGGTAGATTATGTTTTGTTTTTAGGTTTCATTTAATTTGGGGGGTTTGGGGGTGTGAGTTTGTTATGTTAGGGGCTGTTAACTTTAGGGCAATGCCTTACAAAATTTTGTTTGTTATTATTTGCAATGGTAGTTTTTTATTTTTTGTAATTTTAGTGTTTATTATTTTTGTAAAAGTAGTTTTTTTTTTTTTTTTTCTTTTATCTTTGATTTAATATTTGTTTTTACGCAGCACAGTTTCATATCCCTTTAAAAAAAAGTTTTTGCAAAAGAGTGAACGTTACATACTGTTATTTTGGCATCTATGGGTAATGTCCACCTTTAGACCTCACATCAACATATCTTGTTGAAATTTGGTAACAAGCACTTAATGGATTGATTGATAAACACAAGATTGCAACAAATTTAACTTAACATAGCTGTTTTGATGGCTGTGGATAAAACAAATGCAGTATTAAGCAAGAGGAGATTTTGAAACAGACCAACTTTATGATTCAATTAATATTTCTCAAAAGGATTTGATGCAGGTTATATCCATGAACATTTTTTTTTTTTTTTAAACATTTTTATTGAGATAATTAAAACATACAATATGAATTGAGGATGCAATGTCAAATAATCTCTAAAGACAGGTTACAATATGACGTGACATTTCACCAGCAGAATAAACTAACCTTGAGGACATCCTCACCATTACAAGAATTATTAGTTTAGCACAGAAATACAAACATAACAGTGATACCTTATTTGTTACTGTAATCTCATTTTTATGATTATAAAACCTCCTCTGAAAAGGTTAGGCCACTCTTGGACCTTGAAATAGGAGAGTACTTAATGGAGGTAATTGATAAGTTTATAGCCACTTTTGGGCTACATATAACATAAAAGTAGTAGCTATAGTAACTATATATATATATATATATATATAAATCAACAACAACTTGCATAACAATTTCCCACTGAGATGGGTGCAATACAGTTCCGGAGTACTGTGATATCCTTGACAATTATGAAACTCCCACCATTTACTTCTGGCGATCATGAAACTAATCAGAAGTGTAAAGGTCTAAGTCAGAATCACAGTCAAATCAAAAACACTGAAGTACATAATAAAGCAATTGGCACATCAGCACAATAGTAGAATATGGCGGTTTTTACAGTTTAATTAGCGGTATGTATCTATGAGGCAAGCCCACTAGAAGCATACTTTTAGATGGGTAGGGGCATGAATATGTTATTACTGTTAAGTAGCAGCCTGTTAAGTCTGGAAACTTTCACCAAATGTTTTAGGAAGTTTGTTAATTAAGAATACCTCTTGGGGGAATCCTCTAGAAATTAAAACAGAAACAACCATTGCATGGAAATTCAGATAGACAATAAACTTAACGCATAAACATGACCTAGGTGTTAATGATAAAAAATAAAAAAAAAAAACAGCCCCAAACCCATGCTGAACTTTAGAGAAGTCCTTGGCACAAGACTTTAAAAAGAGAAAAGGCACTCCGGTAATAAAGTGAAAAGTCTCCAAGCAGCAGATAAGTCCCGTGCACTGAGATCTCCCACAAGCAGTAAATGTCCCCCTAACTGATAAGAGACTCATTTAGAAACTTAGCAATCTGTATCATCTATGGAAAGTGGTGTTGCTACTAAGGGTCAAGGCTCAAGATCAGGCTACAAGTAAGCATACGGCATGCCTGGGTTATAAGGCTATATTCCCTAAACAACCTCCATATTTACCCCACTCCGTGTCTGTCAGTTAGTAGCCTGCTGGTTTGTGCATTATGCCTAAGATGGGGAGGCTGCCTGTACGTTCTCAGCTGCTGAGGTCTCGGGAGGCCATTAGAAGCAGAAGTTGGCGTGTATGCCCTGTGAGTTGTGTAAGCGCCATCAGCAGAGGCATGGAGTCGAAGATGGCTAAAGTCAGGGCAGTATAAGTGAGGGGACCTTGCCCCTGATCTGCAGACCTCGGGACTAGGGAATACATTCCAAACTGTGTGCTTTGATGTAAGTCCCACTGCCCGGTTTGTGTCCCCTTTAAAGGTATGTCCCTTCTCACCGCCCGCCTCAGCTGACTTTGTTTCTGGCAATTCCGGACTGAAGACAGAAGAAGCTGTATCTATGGGCGAGTCGCCCAATTTCACAAGAGGTGTCCAAATTGGTATGGGAGTAGGTCGGGTACTTTGTGAGTCGGGACCTACCGATTTCCTCGAAGTGACCAAGAGGGCCCCACGCCTGCAAGCGCTCTCAGCCAAATCTGGAACCAGGCTGCCATCTTTTTCTGCCGGTGCACAACTATCTAGTAACCTGGGCGCTCCATTGTAAAGGTTCCCTCCAAAGAGAATGGCGCAAAGATCCCTCTCCAGGTCTCTATGATAGTCCTGCAGAATTTGGTGCATACGGGCCTCCCATCTTGCTAGGGCCTCCATCTCCACAGTAGGTTGCGTTACAAACGTTATTGTTGTCAATTTTCTCTAGGGAAAGTCGATTTGATATCCTTTTATAGGATCCCGTGACCCCGGTAATGGGGGGGGGTGATATTGCGGCAGTCCCAGACCTGCGTTCCACAGATCCCACAGAGCTTTATATTTGTACAGATCCTACTGCGTAATTGCAGTTGCTTACAATATGGCTTCCAGGCCTGTGAGAAAATCTGTCACGCAGCTGATCTCAAAGAACATAGGCAAAAACTTAGTCAGGATATCCAATCTTGAGATAATTCAGGACTCCAACCATATCAATGTGCAGTCTGATGAATTTAAGTAGATATTTTGCAGGTTTACTATGAACAGTTTGCAAGAAAATAGTTTGATCTCAGAGAGCTTCATTAAGACACAGCTTGCCGCTTTGAGAGTAGACTCCGCCCCCCGTAAAAGTAGTTTTAATTTTGTATTATTTGATTTTTTAAACAAGTATCGTTAGTTTTTTTTTAGTTTAAGCTTAGGTTTTATTTTTATTTCACAGGTAAGTTTGTATTTATTTTTAAATAGGTTAGTTAATAATTGTAACTTTACTTTAGGTGTATTTTAATTATGTTAAAGTTAGGGGGTGTTAGGTTTAGGGGTTAATTATTTTATTTAGTGTTTGCGATGTGGGGGGACGGCGGTTTAGTGTTTTTTAGATTTGGCGATGTGGGGGGGGGGGCGGCGGTTTAGAGTTTATAATAACAACTTGTATTTATATAGTGCCTTTCTCCCAGTGGGACTCAAAGCGCTTTTTCAGCGCTCGCTCTCGGAATTAACCTAATCGGCAGCTGAATAGTAATAGTTGTTGTTATTATTACCCAATTTAATGGTACTCATTTTATCGACCTCGGAAGGATGAAGGGCTGAGTTGGCCCTGCCGGGATTTGAACCTGTGATCTTGGATCTTTTAAACAGGCTTTTTTGTTTTTTAGAAAAATAAGGAACAAGAGGGGCGCCTCATGTGTGCATCAGTATATCTATATATATAAACATAAAAAAGAGCCAAACGGGTACTCACAATAGGCCATAGTACACTTATGTACTAGTAGAAGCTGTCTGGTATCTTCAGGTGTACCAGCTAAACCTTTCCAGGTGCAGAGTGGATAGTGCAGGGGATTCCTGTCACAATGATAGCTGATGGATGGTCAGTAGCAGTATATAAAACTGCTGTAGAAGGTAATGAACCAAAGCTTGCATAAAACAAGTTCAGTTTATTAAAACAAATATTTGAATGTTAAAACCATAACAAGAAATGTTAAAATAATGCATTACTTTGCTACACTGCTAAGGGTTAGCTGGTACACCTTAGTTTCCAGCCTGCACCTACCAGTACATAAGTGTACCCATTTGGCTTATTATCTCTCTTTTTCAATATATAGCATACTTATGTGCACATGAGGCACCCCTCTTGTTTTCTCTATCCTCTATTTTTGTTTTTTGTAGTCATGGAATTTACCAACTGAGCTTCCTCATCGGCCTAGATTAATAGGTTTAGTTAGTGTTGGTGATGTGGGGGGCAGCGGTTTAGGGGTTAATAGGTTTAGTTAGTGTTGGCAATGTTTGGGAATGGCGGTTTAGAGGTTAATAGGTTTAGTTAGTGTTGGGGAACGGTGGTTTAGAGGTTAATAGGTTTAGTAAGTGTTGGCGATGTCTGGCAACGGCGGTTTAGGGGTTAATAGGTTTATTTAGTGTTTTAGTTAGTGTGGGCGATGTGGGGGAACGGCGGTTTAGAGGTTAAAAGGTTTAGTTAGTGTTGGCGATGTGGGGGGGGGAGGTTTAGGGGTTAGTAGCTTTATTTAGACCTAGATTTGGAGTTTGGCGTTAGCCGTGAAAACCAGCGTTAGAGGCTCCTAACGCTGGTTTTAGGCTACCGCCGGTATTTGGAGTCACTCAAAATAGGGTCTAACGCTCACTTTTCATCCGCGACTTTTCCATACCGCAGATCCCCTTACGTCAATTGCGTATCCTATCTTTTCAATGGGATCTTTGTAACTCCGGTATTTAGAGTCGTTTCTGAAGTGAGCGTTAGACATCTAACGACAAAACTCCAGCCGCAGGAAAAAAGTCAGTAGTTAAGAGCTTTCTGGGCTAACGCCGGTTTATAAAGCTCTTAACTACTGTGCTCTAAAGTACACTAACACCCATAAACTACCTATGTACCCCTAAACCGAGGTCCCCCCACATCGCCGACACTCGAATAATTTTTTTAACCCCTAATCTGCCGACCGCCACCTACGTTATCCTTATGTACCCCTAATCTGCTGCCCCTAACACCGCCGACCCCTGTATTATATTTATTAACCCCTAACCTGCCCCCCACAACGTCGCCTCCACCTACCTACACTTATTAACCCCTAATCTGCCAACCACAAAGCGCCGCCACCTACGTTATCCTTATGTACCCCTAATCTGCTGCCCCTAACACCGTCGACCCCTATATTATATTTATTAACCCCTAATCTGCCCCCCTCAACGTCGCCTCCACCTGCCTACACTTATTAACCCCTAATCTGCCGACCGGACCTGAGCGCTACTATAATAAAGTTATTAACCCCTAATCCGCCTCACTAACCCTATAATAAATAGTATTAACCCCTAATCTGCCCTCCCTAACATCGCCGACTCCTAACTTCAATTATTAACCCCTAATCTGCCGACCGGAGCTCACCGCTATTCTAATAAATGTATTAACCCCTAAAGCTAAGTCTAACCCTAACACTAACCCTAATTAAGGTAGGAATATTCTGATTGGCTGATGGAATCAGCCAATCAGAATCAAGTTCAATCCGATTGGCTGATCCGATCAGCCAATCAGATTGAGCTCGTATTCTATTGGCTGTTCCGATCAGCCAATAGAATGCAAGCTCAATCTGATTGGCTGATTGGATCAGCCAATCGGATTGAACTTGATTCTGATTCGCTGATTCCATCAGCCAATCAGAATATTCCTACCTTAATTCCGATTGGCTGATAGAATCCTATCAGCCAATCGGAATTCGAGGGACGCCATCTTGGATGACGTCATTTAAAGGAACCGTCATTCGTCGTTCAGTCGTCGGCCAGGATGGATGTTCCGCGGTGGAGGTTTTCAGGATGCTGCCGCTTCGCTCCGGATGGATGCCGCTTGGATGAAGACTTCAATCGGATGGAAGACCTCTTCTGCCCCGCTTGGATGAAGACTTCAGCCGGATCATGGACCTCTTCAGCCCCCCGCTTGGGCTTGGATCAGGACATCGGAGGAGCTCTTCTGGACGGATCGGTGTGATACCCGGTGAGGTGAAGACAAGGTAGGATGATCTTCAGGGGCTTAGTGTTAGGTTTATTTAAGGGGGGTTTGGGTTAGATTAGGGGTATGTGGGTGGTGGGTTGTAATGTTGGGGGGCTTGGGTATTGTATGTTTTTTTTTTACAGGCAAAAGAGCTGTATTTCTTGGGGCATGCCCCGCAAAGGGCCCTGTTCAGGGCTGGTAAGGTAAAAGAGCTTTGAACTTTAGTGATTTAGAATAGGGTAGGGCATTTTTTTATTTTGGGGGCCTTTGTTATTTTATTAGGGGGCTTAGAGTAGGTGTAATTAGTTTAAAATTGTTGTAATATTTTTCTTATGTTTGTAAATATTTTTTTATTTTTTGTAACTTAGTTCTTTTTTATTTTTTGTACTTTAGCAAGTTTATTTAATTGTATTTATTTGTAGGAATTGTATTTAATTAATTTATTGATAGTGTAGTGTTAGGTTAATTGTAGATAATTGTAGGTAGTTTATTTATTTAATTAATTTATTGATAGTCTAGTGTTAGGTTTAATTGTAACTTAGGTTAGGATTTCTTTTACAGGTAAATTTGTAATTATTTTAACTATTTTAGCTATTAAATAGTTCTTAACTATTTAATAGCTATTGTACCTGGTTAAAATAAATACAAAGTTACCTGTAAAATAAATATTAATCCTAAAATAGCTATAATATAATTATAATTTATATTGTAGCTATATTAGGATTTATTTTACAGGTAAGTGTTTAGCTTTAAATAGGAATAATTTATTTAATAAGAGTTAATTAATTTTGTTAGATTTAAATTATATTTAACTTAGGGGGGTGTTAGTGTTAGGGTTAGACTTAGCTTTAGGGGTTAATACATTTATTAGAATAGCGGTGAGCTCCAGTCAGCAGATTAGGGGTTAATGTTTGAAGTTAGGTGTTGGCGATGTTAGTGAGGGCAGATTAGGGGTTAATACTATTTATGATAGGGTTAGTGAGGCGGATTAGGGGTTAATAACTTTATTATAGTAGCGCTCAGGTCCGGTTGGCAGATTAGGGGTTAATAAGTGTAGGCAGGTGGAGGCGACGTTGTGGGGGGCAGATTAGGGGTTAATAAATATAATATAGGGGTTGGCGATGTTAGGGCAGCAGATTAGGGGTACATAAGGATAATGTAAGTAGCGGCGGTTTACGGAGCGTCAGATTAGGGGTTAATAATAATATGCAGGGGTCAGCGATAGCGGGGGCGGCAGATTAGGGGTTAATAAGTGTAAGGTTAGGGGTGTTTAGACTCGGGGTACATGTTAGAGTGTTAAGTGCAGACGTAGGAAGGGTTACCGCATAGCAAACAATGGGGCTGCGTTAGGAGCTGAACGCGGCTTTTTTGCAGGTGTTTGGTTTTTTTTTCAGCTCAAACAGCCCCATTGTTTCCTATGGGGGAATCGTGCACGAGCACGTTTTTGAGGCTGGCCGCGTCCGTAAGCAACTCTGGTATCGAGAGTTGAAGCTGCGTTAAAAATGCTCTACGCTCCTTTTTTGGAGCCTAACGCAGCCTTTATGTGGTCTCTCAATACCAGAGTTATTTTTATGGTGCGGCCAGAAAAAAGCTGGCGTTAGTTTTTCGGGTCGTTACCGACAAAACTCCAAATCTAGCCGTTAGTGTTTTAGTTAGTGTTGGCGATGTTTGGGAACTGCGGTTTAGATTAGAACAATAAAAAATTCTGAATATGAATAAAGAATAGATTCGAAAATTCCGAAACTGATTTATTCGTTTTCGGAATTTTCACTATGGTGCCGATTCGGAAATTCAGATTCATCAAAATCTCTGAATCGGTCAAAATTCGGCCGAAAACGAAATTCAGCCGAAACAAATTGCACATGTCTAGCTGTTAGGTAATTGAATAAAATCTAGCTTTATGCTGTGTGTAAGGATGGATTTGCCAGCAGGACAAATATACAGATACACAGAGAGAGGCTGTTAGGTGATATCAAACAGACACACACACCATGCTCCTCGGTAAATAAATAATAAGCATCTTCCACGTGGGAGGCTCCAGCCATAACAAAGATAAACACTGGGACCAAGTGATCAGCAATTAATGAAGAAAAATGTCAGGAAGTTACACACTCCGAAAGGTTAATGGACAATAATCAAGAACCATGAGTGAAACATCAGACACTACTGTCGCATTATGTGGGGTATTACGCTGCGGCTGGCATTTGTAGCAAAAATAACTATTTTATTGTACGTGTGCTGAATATGTTCTGTGCCTGTACTGCTCTTTAATAGTGTAAGGACATACCACTCCCTGGGGGTGCAGTTTAGGCTTTTGCAGTGGGGAATTAACCATTTGGCTTCCATACATTTATCAACAATATTGTGCAGCCCAGTGGCGTCACTAGGGGGGGGCGGGGGGGGGGGGCGGGCCGCACCCGGGTGACACCCACCAGGGGGTGACACCAAAAAAAAAAATTTTTTTTTTTTTTTAAATTTTATTTTTATTATTCAAAAAAATACAATGTTGAGATGCATAATTTTTTTTGTTTATTAGAGGGGCTGGCATTTGTGAACATTGGTGGGACTGGGGAAGATGTAGACACACAATTTTTTTGCCCCTTGAGCCAGTGCTGCAATTTCAACAAATAGTTTTCCCGGCTGCTTTTGCTTGTTTGTACTTTGCTTCTCCCCTGCCCAATTTCGCTATGAATGCTGTGGGCATGCCGTGGGGCTTGCAAAGTTGCGCAGCTAGCCTAAACCTGCCTGCCTATCTGTGCTCACTGCTCAGTGACATGTGGAGCAGTGGAGTCACTCACTGCTGTGCTGTCTCTCTAAACGGGAACTGGCAAATCATGAGGGGATACCTGGCACCTGACCGCATGACTGTTTGACACTGTCTTTAAAGTGAAGGAGCCACGTATGATGCCCACCAGACCATTACGGTTACAGTACACTAAGTGCACACTGAACAGTTAGGAGGGCGGGCTGGGGGTGGGCAGAGTGCAGAGGTGATTGGCCATAAGAAGCGGTAGGCACGCGGCCCGGGGCTGTGCACTGACAGACTTGGAACAGAGTCAGAGAGCAGAATTTTCATAGTTTGCACCTAAACCTTTTCTTTAGTGATTTATTTTAGAGTGCTCTGTTTGTCTTTCATTTGATGCTCTGCTGAGCCAGGGAGCAGCTCTAGGCATGCGCTTTATAATTAATGCAGTGCAGTTTATATATTTTGTATGTGTGTGTGTCTGAGTTTTTGCGTGTGTGTGTGTCTCAGTGTTTTTGTGTGTGTGTTTTTGTATGTGTGTCTGAGTGTGTTTCCGAGTGTTTGTGTGTGCATCTGAGTATGTTTTAAGTGTGTCTGAGTGTTTGTATGTGTGTTTGCCTGTGTTTTTGTGTGTGTCTGCTTTCTGGGGGGGGGGGTGACACCATAACTTACCGCACCGGGTGACACCAACCCTAGTGACGCCACTGGTGCAGCCCACTCTAAAAACAGAAGGCTTAAAACAGGCATGGAACTCAAAATGATATTCTGTATTAAATGTTTAATCATGTATAGTGAGAACATTATTTATTTTCCTACTATTTCTGTCATTTAAAGGGACATTCTGCTAAATATGGTGAATTGCATCTTTCAATAGAAACATCTTTGCAATATACGTGTTTGAAAAAATGTTTCTAGCAAAAGTGATCACTGTTTTAGTGTTAACATTTTAACAAAGCTAGATATTCTCAGTGCTCCAGCAATTTAAATACTGCAGCTGCTCAGAGTACCAGCAAGGCTTGTATCATGTCAGCAATTAACACATTGGGGCCCATTTATCAAGCTCTGTAAGGAGCTTGTGGGCCCGTGTTTCTGGCGAGTCTTCAGACTCGCCAGAAGCCACAGTTATGAAGCAGCGGTCACAAAGACCGCTGCTCCATAACCCTGTCCGCCTGCTCTGAGCAGGCGGACAGGAATCGCCGGAATTTAACCCGATTGAGTACGATCGGGTTGATTGATACCCCCTGCTGGCGGCCCATTGGCCGAGAGTCTGAGGGGGGTGGTGTTGCACCAGCAGCAATGCTGAATACGGAGAGCGTATTGCTCTCCGCATTCAGCGAGGTCTTGCGGACCTGATCCGCACTGTCGGATCAGGTCCGCAAGACCTTTAGTAAATTGGCCTCTGGAGTCATTACCAGATGAAACAAGCACCTTAGGCTCTCTGATCAAGTGCACGGTGCATACTTAATACACATTTGAAACATCTATAGCTTTTATTAAAGGCCTTATTGCTAATACATGTTTATTACAAAGAAAATTATATTCAAAACTGAAATGCATCCGTGTGGATTCCAATATTGGCTGGAATATCCCTTTAAATATTAATATTAAATTGTTTTGCTACCCGAGAAAGACTGAAGCACATTCCAAGTATTCAGATTCCTGACCAACCTATATACTGCATTGTATAGTAGACAACCTATTTACCTGTGACCTGTGCAAGAGTGGTAGGCGGGGGATGCCATTTTCTTTTCTATCTAAGGCTACACCTTTAAACCCACTACATGTATTTTTTCCAGCTGAGCAGTGATTTTATCCCCTTGGATGCCAGTAATACACAGGGCAGATATTTTATCCCCTTGGATGCCAGTAATACACAGAGCAGAGATTTTATCCCCTTTGATGCCAGTAATACACAGAGCAGAGATTTTATCCCCTTGGATGCCAGTAATACACAGAGCAGAGATTTTATCCCCTTGGATGCCAGTAATACACAGAGCAGTGTTTTTACACTATCCATGTTTACTAATAAAAACACATAGCAGAGATTTTACTCAAGGAGCTATACGCAGAAAGAGTAGCACCCATAACTGCCCATAACATATAAGACAGTTATTTTTCCCACTTAATACACAGAGGCATACAACATTTAACTGCCACTTAGAGGACTTAAAAAAGTTGACATTTAAAGGGACCATAAACAGCTTGTAATTACAAGACATTTCTGTTGTGTTGCTATAGAATAATATGAGCCTATAGAAAGAGAAGTGTTGTACTAGGAACAAACAACAGCTCCTCTGAACAAAGAACATGGCAACCCCAGACAGTTTTGACCTTTATTGGGCCTCATCAGTGAGGTGCAGCCATATTCCTCTAAGCACATTGGGCAAGGAGTGCATAGGGTAGATTTATGAAGCAGCGTATTCTGCTGTTTCCGCGCGAGTATTCTGGTAAGACCGCTGCTCCTTAACTCAGAGGTGGCGGACTGCAATCATCCCGATCAGGATGATTGACACCCCCTGCTAGCAGCCGATTGGCCACAAATGTGCAGGGGGCGGCATTGCACAAGCATTTCACCAGAAATGCTTGTGCAATGTTAAAGGAAGACAGCGGATCATGTCTGCCCGACATTTAATAAATCTACCCCAATGTCTCCGCCAAGTCTTAAAGGGACACTGAACCCAAATTTTTTTCTTTCATGATTCAGATAGAGCATGCAATTGTAAGCAACTTTCTAATTGACTCCTAATATCAATTTTTCTTTGTTCTCGTGCTATCTTTATTTGAAAAAGAAGGCATCTATGCTTTTTTTGTTCAGTACTCTAGACAGCACTTTTTTATTGGTGGATGAATCAACCAATCAGCAAGAACAACCTAGGTTGTTCACCAAAAATGGGCCGGCATCTAAACTTACATTCTTGCATTTCAAATAAAGATAACAAGAGAATGAAGAAAATGTTATAATAGGAGTAAATTAGAAAGCTGCTTAGAATTACATTCTCTATCTGAATTACAAAAGAAAAAAATTGGGTTCAGTGTCCCTTTAACAGTTCAAATAAAAATTAAAATCTTAATTACTTCAGTTATTTTTCAATAGTCAAACTCCACCTACCATTTGCCTTATTTATAGGAGCCAATATGGGCTTTAGTACACAGACAACAAGGCTAACATCTATCATAATGTTAGTATAAAGGGCATTGTTTGTTATCTTATAAAGCCAAGTAGGGAAAGATATGTAGCAGGGTTAGTCTTGAGAAGTCAGCAGATCCATTTTCAGTTCTGAGAATTAGAAAATCCTCAATTTTTAGAGCTAAATTACATGAAAAGGGGACATAATAAATAATAAAAATATATTGCAAAGTTGTTTCATTATGCATAACTAAAAAAATGTATTATAAAAATCTCAAGGTGTTCACTGCCTTTACTGAAGTGTCCAGTATATTTGTATAGAGATACCTAGATATCATGGTAAATGTAGTTTCAAAACATCTGGGGTGCTAAGGTAAGCCATTAGCAACAAAACAGAAATGTCTTGTAATTACAAGGTGGTTACTGTCCCTTTAATTACAGGACACCTGGAAACCCTATGCTGCACAGTGGTTGCTTGATACATGCATGAGCACATTTATATCTGACTGTGGCAACAGGAAGAGAGATACAGTAAAGGACATTCAAAAGGCTTTTTTTAAATGGTGTGTCCTAAGATTGCAAACTGCTAACAAAACAATCATTTTTACAATTTTTAAAACATTATTATATATGTAGCTTATCTAAAATGCAGTGACTCATTTCTGATGTATTAAAATGACTTTAATGTCTCTTTATAGGAAAACAAGGCAAAGTTAACTGTAAAAATGCTATTTAAATGTTTGCTTTTTACTATGTGTATTTAAACAACTTAAAGGGACATTCCAGCCAAAAATGGAATCCACATGAATGAATTTCAGTTTTGAATAGAAATATTTTTGTATCATTCATGTATTAGCAAAACTGCTTCTAATAAAAGCTATAGCTGTTTCATTTTAAACACAACACTTGCTAAGATGCATGTGCTGCCTAGTAATGACTCAATTTGTTATTTCCTGACATGATACAATTCCCACTGGTGCTCTGAGCAGCTGCAGTATTTAAAATGCTGGTGCACTATGAATATCTAGCTATGCTTCACATGCACCTGCAGAGAAAAATGCTAAAACCAAAACAGTGATAACTTTTACTAGAAGCATTTTTGCTAATACATGTATATTGCAAATATGTTTCTATTCAATGATGTAATTCATCTATGTGCATTTAGATTTTGACCGGAATGTCCCTTTAAGGGGAAATACATTTTGAGTTTAATGTTCATTTAACCCTATTACAAATAATTTCTATCATCATCTGTCTGCATTTTCTTCTTACACTAATGTTGCAGGGTAACCTTAAAGGGATTAGCGACCCCAGAAATGCTGCTTGTCCAGTCCTGAGCATTCCTCTGCTGGTAATTAGCAGTGTGTATACCACTCCTGATTGGCTCAATGATAGGGTTACCGCTTTAAGGGAGGACACTTATGAAAAATACATATGTCAGGGCTGTTTAAAGAAATGTTTGAATAATGTTCCATTAAAAAAACCCTGACATTTATTTTTCATATGTGTTTCCCCTAAAGCGGCAATATGGCAACCCTACTTACTGACCATATCCTACTTACACGTAATGGTTATATGTTTAACAGCTTTGCAGGAGTTAAAGAGACATGACATTTCTTTCATGATCTAGATTGAGCATGTAATGTTCAATTTACTTATACTATCAATATAACTGTTTTCGTTGCTCTCAGTATACTTTGTTGAAAACCATATATAGGTAGGCTCAGTAGCAGCAATGCATTACTGGGAGATAGCTGGTGATTTGGTGGCTACACTCATGTCTCTTATCATTTGCTCACCAGAAGTGTTTAGCTAGTTTCCAGTTGAGCATTGCTGCACTGAAGCTGACTTTAACTATGTGTTTAACCCAGTGTGAGATGAGAAAGGCTCCATATATTATGTGTTCTGTGTCTTTCAACTTTTTTACTACTGTTAGCCCCCAAATGTTAAGTTCTAGAAGTGCCACTGGTTTAACCCATTTTCAGAGTAACTATATGTGAGTAACAGTATATATATTAATGGAACATTACAGCATTTTATTGCTACACTTTTATGTACCAATTTAATTCATATACTAATAGCATCATCTAAAGCCTGGTTTCTCAACAGCCGGGCCGTGGCCCAGTACCGGGCCGTGATAGCCCTGCTGGTGGGCCCTGACCTGTTATGCCCCCACTGCACACTCTTACCCCACTGCAAACCAGGTGCAGACTGAGACCAATCAAGGCCCCAGGAACACTGTCTCACACTGACCAAAATGTATTAAATTGTATGCAAATGTACATGGTAGCCTTCCTGCCCTGCCCCCAACATGCCCCTCATTCTACAGAGCCAGGACCCCCAACATTAAGGGCCAGAGAAAGGGCACCCAACCTCCAGGGCCAGACCCCACACTCCATGGCCCTCACAGCGACAGACCCCTGCCAGGGCCCTCACTAAACCCACACTTATTTGCTTAGTTACTGATAGGGCAACTGAAAACTCCAGTTTAAGGAATGCACCAAGATCCGTGGAGATACCATTTGTGGGCCCCCCTACTTGCTGGTCCCTCTGCCCAGGTCCTATTTGCCTGGCTGATCAGCCCGCCCCTGCTGCTCACTATATATATATATATATATATATATATATATAATACACATTTTCCAGCTTAACCCACCAATTGCTGACAGCCTGGGTGCAAAGATATGGCAAAATACAGGAACAGACGTTTGCACTCTCAGGTCTTTTTTCAAATTTTTAATGTGGAACGTTTTCGGGGTATTATAATCCCATCATCAGCATGCTGATGATGGGGTTATAATACCCCGAAAACGTTCCACATTAAAAATTTGAAAAAAGACCTGAGAGTGCAAACGTCTGTTCCTGTATATACTGTATATATATATATATATATATATATATATATATATATATATATATATATATATATATATATATATATAAATAAACTACTGGGCCCCGGACATGTCTAGCTAAAATTTACCGGGCCTTGAGGTCACTTTGGTTGAGAACCACTGATCTAAATAATTGCAGCATTTTATTATTATAGGGGAAATTGTAGTATATATGTATTATTTTATTATTATAGGGGACAGTATAGTATATATCTATTATTTTATTATTATTATTATAGGGGACAGTATAGTATTTATCTATTATTTTATTATTATTATAGGGGACATTGTAGTATGTATGTATTATTTTATTATTATTATTATTATAGGGAACAGTGTAGTATATATGTATTATTTTATAATTATAGGGGACAATGTAGTATATATGTATTATTTTATTATTATTATAGGGAACAGTGTAGTATGTATGTATTATTTTATTATTATTATTATAGGGAACAGTGTAGTATATATGTATTATTTTATTATTATTAGAGGACATTGTAGTATATATGTATTATTTTACTATTATTTTAGGACATTGTAGCATTTATGTATTATTTTATTATTATTAGAGGACATTGTAGTATATATGTATTATTTTATTATTATAGGGGACAGTGTAGTATATATGTATTATTTTATTATTATAGGGGACATTGTAGTATATATGTATTATTTTATTATTATAGGGGACAGTGTAGTATATATGTATTATTTTATTATTATAGGGGACAGTGTAGTATATATGTATTATTTTATTATTATAGGGGACAGTGTAGTATATATGTATTATTTTATTATTATAGGGGACAGTGTAGTATATATGTATTATTTTATTATTATAGGGAACAGTGTAGTATATATGTATTATTTTATTATTATTAGAGGACATTAGAGGACATTGCAGTATATATGTATTATTGTATTATTATAGGGGACAGTGTAGTATATATGCATTATTTTATTATTAAAAGGGACAGTGTAGTATATATGTATTATTTTATTATTATTAGGGGACATTGTAGTATATATGTATTATTTTATTATTATAGGGGACAGTGTAGTATATATGTATTATTTTATTATTATTAGGGGACAGTGTAGTATATATGTATTATTTTATTATTATTAGGGGACAGTGTAGTATATATGTATTATTTTATTATTATTAGGGGACAGTGTAGTATATATGTATTATTTTATTATTATTAGGGGACAGTGTAGTATATATGTATTATTTTATTATTATTAGGGGACATTGTAGTATATATGTAGGTATTATTTTATTATTATAGGGGATATTGTAGTATATCTGTATTATTTTATTATTATTAGGGGACAGTGTAGTATATATGTATTATTTTATTATTATTATTAGGGGACAGTGTGGAATATATGTATTATTTTATTATTATTATTATTAGGGGACAGTGTAGGATTCATGTATTATTTTATTATTATTATTAGGGGACATTGTAGTAAATATGTATTATTTTATTATTATTATAGGGGACAGTGTAGTATATATGTATTATTTTATTATTATAGGGGACAGTGTAGTATATATGTATTATTTTATTATTATTAGAGGACATTGTAGTATATATGTATTATTTTATTATTATAGGGGACAGTGTAGTATATATGTATTATTTTTTTATTATAGGGGACAGTGTAGTATATATGTATTATTTTATTATTATAGGGGACAGTTTAGTATATATGTATTATTTTATTATTATTAGGGGACAGTGTATTATATATGTATTATTTTATCATTCTAGGGGACAGTGTAGTATATATGTATTATTTTATTATTATTAGGGGACATTGTAGTATATATGTATTATTTTATTATTGTAGGGGACAGTGTAGTATATATGTATTATTTTATTATTATTAGGGGACAGTGTAGTATATATGTATTATTTTATTATTATAGGGAACAGTGTAGTATATATGTATTATTTTATTATTATTAGAGGACATTGCAGTATATATGTATTATTGTATTATTATAGGGGACAGTGTAGTATATATGCATTATTTTATTATTAAAAGGGACAGTGTAGTATATATGTATTATTTTATTATTATTAGGGGACATTGTAGTATATATGTATTATTTTATTATTATAGGGGACAGTGTAGTATATATGTATTATTTTATTATTATTAGGGGACAGTGTAGTATATATGTATTATTTTATTATTATTAGGGGACAGTGTAGTATATATGTATTATTTTATTATTATTAGGGGACAGTGTAGTATATATGTATTATTTTATTATTATTAGGGGACATTGTAGTATATATGTAGGTATTATTTTATTATTATAGGGGATATTGTAGTATATCTGTATTATTTTATTATTATTAGGGGACAGTGTAGTATATATGTATTATTTTATTATTATTAGGGGACAGTGTGGTATATATGTATTATTTTATTATTATTATTAGGGGACAGTGTAGGATTCATGTATTATTTTATTATTATTATTAGGGGACATTGTAGTATATACTGTATGTATTATTCTATTAATATTAGGAAACATTGTAGTATATATGTATTATTGTGCTAAAGCCTGCTAATGAGGTAAATTCGCAGGAAAAGGTATGTTCCCATGTCAATCCAAATGATGATACAACTGACGAGTCAATCACAAGCAGGCATACATGTGTATTGTACAATTACTGACCTTATCCACTACTGGGGCAGAATGGGGGTGTTCTAAGTGTTCAACTTTAACTATGTGTTTAACTATTTTCAAAAAGTAAAACAGAGTAAAATAGTTTATTTTAAAATGACAAATGACAACATTTATAGTTTTACACTGTACCTTTAACTTGACTGCTCTTTACATGTCACATCTGACACAACCTTCACCCTGCTAAATGACATGGAGTTGTTTTCCCCATATTATTGCACCTTACTAAGTGATAAATACCATCCTTGTTATCTGACGAACACATCCGCATGCAAAACTAGCAGCTTATTAGTGTGAACACTTATATTTTACAACAATGCTGTGAAAACAGTTATCTGTCTGAGGGAACATGGAATGTGTGGAGTTAACCATTAATAACATTATGTAGCATATACACCAGGAGAGACCTTGTAATTGATAAACCAGAGACTACACTGCAAATATTATTATTGTTGTTGTCACTGATAAATCTTTATTACATTCTAGGATAGTGTCTCATAAGCAAGACATTTATAGAAAGATTATAGTCAATAAGAAATTACATTGTTTATATATTGTGAATGTGTATATGCTGTATATGTGTATATATTGTGTATGTGTATATACTGTATATGTGCATATACTGCATATGTGCATATATTGTGTATATATTGTGTATGTGTATATATTGTGTATATATTGTGAATGTGTATATGCTGTATATGTGTATATATTGTGTATATATTGTGTATGTGTATATAATGTATATGTGTATATATTGTGTATATATTGTGTATGTGTATATACTGTATATGTGTATATATTGTGTATATATTGTGTATGTGTATATAATGTATATGTGTATATATTGTGTATGTGTATATACTGTATATGTGTATATATTGTGTATATATTGTGTATGTGTATATACTGTATATGTGTATATATTGTATATGTGTATATATTGTGTATGTGTATATACTGTATATGTGTATATATTGTGTATGTGTATATGCTGTATATGAGTATATGTGTATATATTGTGAATGTGTATATACTGTATATGTGTATATATTGTGTATGTGTATATACTGTATATTGTGTATATATTGTGAATGTGTATATACTGTATATGTTTATATATTGTGAATGTGTATATACTGTATATGTGTATATATTGTGTATTTATATATATATATATATATATATATATACTGTATATATGTATATATATATATATATATATATATATATATATATATATATATATATATATAGTATATCTGTATACATTAGGATATATCTATATTTTAGTATATATATATTATTACATTATTAATTGCTGATGACGTTTATTGTGTTACTAATTTTCATTGGTTAAAACTACTTGGGAGAATTTAACGTTTCTTAGTTTTGTTTTACAATATATAAAGAAGAAAATCACGAACAAATCATTTTTAGTGCATATTAGGTTATCATATTGCAACCCATTAACTACAAAACACTAGTAAGAGATCAATATGTGAGATTCACAGTGACTGTGATGTAAATTGTACAGATTTTATGTATCATATTATCCCTAATGTGCACTATTTAACACCTTAAGATACATTATTCAAATTGAATCCAAATTCTTCCAAAACCTAAAGCCCTGGTTTGATCTGTTTATACAAGAAAAAGAAATATTATTGTGTTGGCACCATAAAAAGAGACATCTGAGATCTTTATGGTTATTACGTTGTAAGATTTAACAAAGTGTAACAGGTAACTCTTTAATTAAAATAAATGTGTTTAAATGTTTTAAAGCATTGTTATTATTAAAGAACAAAAGCTTGGAGCTTTTGTAAGTATTTTTATCTTTAAAAAAAGTATAGTAAGTATATTTTATATTATAGCAGACTCTGGTTTAATAGATAAGACACTAGGGTGAGTCCATTTGTCTATATTTTGTAGTGCTTTCAGCTTTTTCTGTTGCGTATTAGAAAATTCTAAATATTGCATGGGATCTTTATAACTAGGATTGCAAGGTGTTCAGTATTTAAGAGCACAGTCAAGTAATTTGAATGGCTGTCCAGAAAAAAAAATATGTATAAAAAAAGGGCTGTAGGGCGTATGGGTGACAGAATCTGTTGGGATCTGCTGTGGGTTCTAATCACAACCCCAGTTACATTTTCCCCCTGTTCACCCTCTAGTTCAATATTTTTGTGCAGGACAGTTGTCAATTCTATTTATAAACACTAGGCACATCACTGTGTGCTTCTAGTAAGTACCGGGATATACAAATTCCCTTACTGACAATTATACCTTGTGTGGGAATAACACACTATAGCATGTCCCTTTCTATATTTGTTTTTTCTATACAGTGTATCTGAGATCTTGAATGCTCATATAATGCAACATCTTGCTCTGACTTTACACTGGATCACTATGATTTTCCATTAACAACTAAGATCCATACAATTTATACAAAAGCAGAAAACACACTGGTGTTATTTAGTATGAAATTGAGAGTTGATTTGAACAAAAATCTGTTTGGGAAGTATAGCCCCAGAACTAGTGAGTCTTCCTCTTCGGTAAGTTCTCCAGCATGCTAAGAAGTCAGATGTACATATGTACAAATTAAGCACTGGCTGGCAGGGATGTAATTGTAATTTTTGTACCTTTTTTTCCAGAAGACTTCAGCAATTGTTCCAATGCAATGAATGTTTTATTGCAAGAAGCACAAATATCTATAAAGTGATGAAACTAGGGTTGATACCCTTCTATTGTAAATTAGAGAAAATAATAACAGTATAATTCAGAAGCTCAAACTGAATGGACGTATATTAAATGCATGTCACCCTTACACATGTAATCTTCTCTGTATCGTTCCAATTTTATTATATGCCCCACTGAAGTACATATTTATTCTTTTTTTTATCTACACTGACCTAAACCCTAAAATACTGGTCATGCTGATAAAATACCGGCTGGGTGACAACACTTTATAGAATTAAATACAAGAGTGCAATATTTGAGACTCCTTTTAATATGGAGAATAACGTAATATTAAACTTTTTCATATGAAAAAAAAACCAAACAACCAGAAAAAAAATAAAAATAAAGTAATCTTACCATCATCACAAATGTGGACAAAAATTCCGCTAATGCTTCTCTCACCCATTGGTTGCGGATGGAAATTGCGTTTCGGATCTTGCTGAAAACGTTGTTTTTCATATTGTACAGAGAACGTGGGATTTCAGGAGACAGCAGCGGCTGTAGGAAGACGAAGGTATACTTTGACACTTTCATGCAGCTAGTTAAACACTAACACGCGTCATTTGAAGAAGAGCTTAAAAAGTTAGTGGGTGGAAACTATTAGTGCAATGAATCAATATTGTGATCATAAGGCTGTAAACAGGTTCCCTTCCCACCGCATAGCTCCAAGGTCCACTGCTTATTGCAATTATACAGAATTCTGAACAGCTTGGAGACTCATACAAATAAAAACATTGTTTGATGCCATATAGCACCTTGCTCTGAATCTGACAGTAAAGTTGTGAATCAATATTATCTGTATATCTGCTGTTTGGCAATGAAACAACGTTTTTGCTAGGGGCACACACAGGGTTATCTGCTCCAGCTTCACAGTAACAAATCTGGGGTAAAGCCAGTACCGTACTCAACGTGTACAAATAATGCTTATCAGAAATAAAGGATTTCAATAAAAGATCTCTGGACTTGACCCTCTACTGAATCAGTTTTAACTATTTGCTGGCAGAGAGGACTGCAGTGAGTGGCATATTAAAGGGATATCGAGCGCCAACATGTTCTATGCATAATAGAGCATTAAAGGGACAGTATACTCTGAAATGTAAACTTCAAATTTACATTAGCATGATGTATTCAACCTAAGTTTCATTCATCACTTTTTCAATAACTTTTTTTTTAACTATTTATTCGATCTCAAAACTTAGCCCCCTTGTATGGTCACTGTCCGCCTACTGATCCGCCGCATTTTTTTAAGATTCTCAAGAATTTGCCATCCACCTATGGTAATAATATCTGTTGCGCTATGTAGAAGATAAGTGAACGCGCTCACGATGACATCATTAACTCCTGGTCTCTTCTTTACACAGGTATGTGCATGCGCAACATCGGACGTTCACATGACACAATTGATGCTTAGAAGCTCAAATATAATAGAGCTACGATACTGACGCATGCGCTATAGTAAATTCATACAAAGCCACTCTGTAGAGACATAAGCGTAAGCAAGCTTCAGTGGGAGGAAATCTGGGCGTTACATAATTAGCATGTGGGAGGAACAGATTCGGTCTATACCGCCTATATTAGAGATGTCATAGAGGGGTTGGAGAACAAACGGCCATCAACGGTTAAACTGCAAAAAGTAAGATTATTAAAAAATCGAAATAAGAATATTTCTTGAAAATAAATAATGCGGTTCAAATGTAATGGTAAAGAGGAACATTGCCGAAGATTTTAGATACTGTGAATTTACTGACCCTTTAATGTGTCAGAGCATTTTCTAATTGCACTGTTGCCTGCATATGATTGTGGGGTCAGTCACAATCCTTTAGGTTATTTTATAATTTTCTACAGAATATCGCTATTAAAGGCTTTGGGGATTTTCGAAAGATATTCCATTTGGCTTACACAACAAATCAAGTTAGGATTGCTCCCATCTCACTGGCAGACCGTCCCCTCTCCCTTCTATCAGCGGGCGGCTGAATCCCGATAAGTCTTGATTTTTCATCTAACTATGACCTAAGTTTCATCTAAGATATACCGATAGTGATTGTGCTACGATAAACAGTATACAAGCTCATATAAAGTTTTATATTTATATCATATTTTTCTTTTTTTCTTTTCCACTTTCCTTTAGTTTGCTAAATTTATATGATTTAGTTAAGACTCTTGTCTGATGTTACAATTTTCATTAACAACAAATTATTTTAACACATTCAGATAAGCACATTGTCACGGACGCAAGGAAAGTTTATCCATATATAATCGCATAACATTTAAGTTTAGGAGATTCGGTAGGGACATTTTCGGTGGATTGGTTTTTTGGTGCAATACAGATACTCCTGCATATACACTGTATTATACTGCATTATGGACAGTAATGTCCTTATCCTGTCAAGCCACTGCAGGTAGTTTTGATAATAATAATGTAATGTGGTTTTGTGCCCATTTACATAAAAATGTACAGATTAGTTAAATGACGTGGCTTTTTGACCATTTTTTTTATCTATTACTCTAGTAATAGTACAGTATAATTGGTGTACAATGTTTATATGAATTTCGCTTGTACTTATGTTTTTGTGGTCTCTCTAAAAACACCATAACGGGAATTTCTATTGTTAAGTGATGTTGAATTGCAATAAAGATTTTTTGAAATGGAAAAAAAAATTGATATGTTGTGATTGACCCTATTGGGTATATTTATTAAAGTGCGAGCGGACATAATACGATGTAGCATATCATGTCCGCTGCACATCGATAAATTACATATTTATCATTGCACCAGCAATTCTTGTGAACTGCTGGTGAAATGCCTCCCCCTGCAGATTCGTGGCCAATCGGCCACTAGCAGGGGGTTTCAATCAACCCGATCGTATTTGATCGGGTTGATTTCTTACCGCGGCCTCAGAGCAGGCGGACAAGTTATGGAGCAGCGGTCTTTAGAAGGCTCGCCGGAAATAAGGGGCATCAAGCTCCATACGGATCTTGATAAATCGGCCCGCGAGCATTGCTGCTTCTGAGCCTATCTAGGTATACTCTTCTACAAAGGATACCAAGAGGACAAAGTAAACCTGATAGTAGAAGCAAAATAAAAGTGTCTTAAAATTGCATGCTCTGTCTGAACCAAAAAAATCAATAAATAAATTTGACCTCTATGTCCTTTTAAAAGTTAGTAACTTGAATTGTATTTAAGGATAGTGTGGAAACACACTTTAGGTGGGCTGGACTCCTTCTCTCTTTTAAACACACTGTGAAGTTGATTTCTGCTGCTGTCTCTCATTTACATTGCTTTTATGTAGCCAAGACGACTGTATGGTCTTTGGGGCATATATAGGATGGTGCAAGCGGACATGATCCGATATAGCCTATGCTGTTGGCATTTATCATTGCACCAGCAGTTCTGGTGAACTGCTGGTGCAATGTCGCCCCCTGCAGATTTGCGGCCAATCGGCCACTAGCAGGGGGTGTCAATCAACCCGATCGTATTCGATCAGGTTGATTTCTATCAATTTCTGTCCGCGGCCTCAGAGTAGGCGGACAGGTTATGGAGCAGCGATCTTTTGTTTCCGGCGAGCTTGATAAATATGCCCCTTTGACTTAACTGTCAAACTCATATGTCCATTCAAACTGGAACACTGAACTAAGAACACTGTCTAACTATAATGCAGCACTTATTGGAGGTACTTCTACCAATAGTTTAGATGGAATATTGTCACTCAGGATAGAACACTAACAGCTGATCAAACATTAGTAATATCCTCTATAGACATCTTGGGGCCTATTTATCAAAGTGTAAACTATGTTGCATTCGCCAGCGTCAATACGCTCGTCAGACATCGCCAAACATCGCTGCCACGGACCTGAATACAATCTCCTTATTTATAAAAAAAAGCTGTCAAAAACATGCACGTCAAGTATGGTGCGAAGATTATCGGATTGGTGTTAACTAACAGTCATCGATGTTGCGGTTATTCGGGTTTTTCCCAACTTTATTTATACCATTTCAATAGTGTCCATGAACAAGCATATTTCTCTAAAGCTAATCTTTTATTTTTCATCTGTTAATGTCCAAGAAATAGATAGATTTATACCTCAACAAACAATATCTCATAGAAAGTTATTTTTATATTTATTTGTTATACAAAAAAAATCTGTTATATGATACTTTCACATAAATTAATGTGTATTTATTTCTAGAAGTCATGATATGCTTTTATCTAAAAATTATATATAAAATCTTTTGCAACCATATTTACATGTCCCTAAATTCCTTTTTGTGTTCTAAACAATGTTGTCTTTCATATGTCTGTGTTTATTTATACCACTATATGTAGATAGTGTAAATGTATTATTATTCTGAGCAGGAATAATTGTGAATATAGCATGTAATCAGGGTATTATAGGTATTTATTCGCAATCAATGGATAGTTTAAGAGCTGGGCCAGTTTTCTCTCTGTACCCGTGTAACCCCTCCTAATTGCAATCTAGTTTTAAAAACCACCCCTACACCGGTGTTATAAAATGGGCTGGCATATAAGATGACATTTCTTACTGAAAAAGAAATCCAAGAGAAGGAAGAAATACACTGAAAATAGCATGGCAGTAAAGAGGTGATTTTAATTTCTGCTGTATCTAAATCATGACAGTTAAATGTTAGGTGGGCTATCCCTTTGATCTATCAGCTTAAGATTATATTGCATCAAACATCAATTCAAATTTTAAAATCCTTGTCTAAAATATTACACTGGGTGTCCTAATGTCAGCATTAATATTTATCTTTAATACTAATTTCACATATACATAATTTTAAAGTATAATACACAATGCAAAATGGCACTTACAAGTTCTGATGAGTGATCAACGACTCAAGTATTGAGCAATTTGATTTGTTAATGTTAGTTTATAATGTGTATTTGAATCGTATATTCCAATCAAAATTGGCGAAAAAATTCACTAGTGTGTGGATTGTTTAGGAGTTTGCGTCATAATTGGTGCGAAAAGTGTAGAGTCAAATATGGCCCGAAATGGAGAGTGGGACTTGTATTACATGGCTTAAACATGGTGCACATAGATTTTTCAAAAAAATAAAAAGATACGCCTAGATTTAGAGTTTTGCGTTAGAAGGGGTGCGTTAGCTACGCGTGGTTTTTTCCCCCCGCACCTTTTATGCAACGGTGGTATTTAGAGTTCTCAGAAGGGCTGCGTTAGGCTCCAAAAAGGGAGCGTACAGGCATATTTACCGCCACTGCAACTCTCAATACCAGCGTTGCTTACAGACGCGGCCAGCTTCAAAAACGTGCTCGTGCACGATTCCCCCATAGGAAACAATGGGGCAATTTGAGCTGGAAAAAAACCTAACACCTGCAAAAAAGCAGCGTTCAGCTCCTAACGCAGCCCCATTGTTTCCTATGGGGAAACAGTTTCTAAGTCTGCACCTAACACCCTAACATGTACCCCGAGTCTAAACACCCCTAACCTTACACTTATTAACCCCTAATCTTCCGACCCGCTATCGCTCACCCCTGCATATTATTTTTAACCCCTAATCTGCCGCTTCGTACACCGCCGCAAACTACGTTATCCCTATGTACCCCTAATCTGCTGCCCCTAACACCGCCGACCCCTATATTATATTTATTAACCCCTAATATGCCGCCCCCAACGTTGCCGCCACCTACCTACAATTATTAACCCCTAATCTGCCGACCGGACCTCACCGCTACTATAATAAATGTATTAACCCCTAATCCGCCTCACTCCCGCCTCAAAAACCCTATAATAAATAGTATTAACCCCTAATCTGCCCTCCCTAACATCGCCGACACCTAACTTCAAGTATTAACCCCTAATCTGCCGACCGGACCTCGCCGCTACTCTAATAAATGTATTAACCCCTAAAGCTAAGTCTAACCCTAACACTAACACTCCCCTAAGTTAAATATAATTTTATTCTAACAAAATAAAATAATTCTTATTAAATAAATTAATCCTATTTAAAGCTAAATACTTACCTGTAAAATAAACCCTAATATGGCTACAATATAAATAATAATTATTATTTTAGGATTAATATTTATTTTACAGGCAACTTTGTATTTATTTTAACCAGGTACAATAGCTATTAAATAGTTAATAACTATTTAATAGTTACTTAGTTAAAATAATTACAAAATTACCTGTAAAATGAATCCTAACCTAAGTTACAATTAAACCTAACACTACACTATCAATAAATTAATTAAATAAACTATCTACAGTTATCTACAATTAAATCAACTAAACTAAATTACAAAAAAAACAAACACTAAATTACAAAAAAACAAACACTAAATTGCAAAAAATATAAAAAGATTACAAGAATTTTAAACTAATTACACCTACTCTAAGCCCCCTAAAAAAATAACAAAGCCCCCCAAAATAAAAAAAATGCCCTACCCTATTCTAAAATATAAATTTTACAGCTCTTTTACCTTACCAGCCCTTAAAAGGGCCTTTTGTGGGGCATGCCCCAAAGAAAACAGCTCTTTTGCCTGTAAAAAAACATACAATACCCCCCCCCAACATTACAACCCACCACCCACATACTCCTAATCTAACCCAAACCCCCCTCAAAAAACCTAACACTAAGCCCCTGAAGATCCTCCTACCTTATCTTCACCAAGCCAGGTATCACTGATCCGTCCAGAAGAGGGTCCGAAGTCTTCATCCTATCTGGCAAGAAGAGGTCCAGAAGAGGGTCCGAAGTCTTCATCCTATCAGGCAAGAAGAGGGCATCCGGACCGGTAGACATCTTCATCCAGGCGGCATCTTCTATCTTCTTCCATCCGGCGCGGAGCGGGACCATCTTGAAGCAGCCGACGCGGATCCATCCTCTTCTAACGACGTCCTAAGTCCGAATGAAGGTTCCTTTAAATGACGTCATCCAAGATGGCGTCCCTCGAATTCTGATTGGCTGATAGGATTCTATCAGCCAATCGGAATTAAGGTAGGAAAAATCTGATTGGCTGATTGAATCAGCCAATCAGATTCAAGTTCAATCCGATTAGCTGATCCAATCAGCCAATCAGATTGAGCTTGCATTCTATTGGCTGATCGGAACAGCCAATAGAATGCAAGCTCAATCTGATTGGCTGATTTGATCAGCCAATCGGATTGAACTTGAATCTGATTGGCTGATTCAATCAGCCAATCAGATTTTTCCTACCTTAATTCCGATTGGCTGATAGAATCCTATCAGCCAATCGGAATTCGAGGGACGCCATCTTGGATGACGTAATTTAAAGGAACCTTCATTTGGACTTTCGTCGTTAGAAGAGGATGGATCCGCGTCGGCTGTTTCAAGATGGTCCCGCTCCGCGCCAGATGGAAGAAGATAGAAGATGACACCTGGATGAAGATGTCTACCGGTCCGGATGCCCTCTTTTTGCCGGATAGGATGAAGACTTGGGAACCTCTTCTGGGCCTCTTCTTGCCGGATAGGATGAAGACTTCGGACCCTCTTCTGGACGGATCGGTGATACCCGGCGTGGTGAAGATAAGGTAGGAAGATCTTCATGGGCTTAGTGTTAGGTTTTTTAAGGGGGGTTTGGGTTAGATTAGGGGTATGTGGGTGGTGGGTTGTAATGTTGGAGGGGGTATTGTATTTTTTTTACAAGCAAAAGAGCTGTTTTCTTTGGGGCATGCCCCGCAAAAGGCCCTTTTAAGGGCTAGTAAGGTAAAAGAGCTGTAAAATTTATATTTTAGAATAGGGTAGGGCATTTTTTATTTTGGGGGGCTTTGTTATTTTTTAGGGGGCTTAGAGTAGGTGTAATTAGTTTAAAATTCTTGTAATCTTTTTTATTTTTTGTAATTTAGTGGGGTTTTTTTGTAATTTAGTGTTTGTTTGTTTTTGTAATTTAGTTTAGTTGATTTAATTGTAGATAATTGTAGGTAGTTTATTTAATTAATTTATTGATAGTGTAGTGTTAGGTTTAATTGTAACTTAGGTTAGGATTTATTTTACAGGTAATTTTGTAATTATTTTAACTAGGTAACTATTAAATAGTTATTAACTATTTAATAGCTATTGTACCTGGTTAAAATAAATACAAAGTTGCCTGTAAAATAAATATTAATCCTAAAATAGCTACAATATAATTATTATTTATATTGTAGCTATGTTAGGGTTTATTTTACAGGTAAGTATTTAGCTTTAAATAGGATTAATTTATTTAATAAGAATTATTTTATTTTGTTAGAATAAAATTATATTTAACTTAGGGGAGGGTTAGTGTTAGGGTTAGACTTAGCTTTAGGGGTTAATAAATTTATTAGAGTAGCGGCGAGGTCCGGTCGGCAGATTAGGGGTTAATACTTGAAGTTAGGTGTCGGCGATGTTAGGGAGGGCAGATTAGAGGTTAATACTATTTATTATAGGGTTTTTGAGGCGGGAGTGTGGCGGATTAGGGGTTAATACATTTATTATAATAGCGGTGAGGTCCGGTCGGAAGATTAGGGGTTAATAATTGTAGGTAGGTAGCGGCGACATTGGGGGGGGCAGATTAGGGGGTAATAAATATTATGTAGGGGTCGGCGACAGGGCCGCCACTAGAAATTTTGGGGCCCCTGACTCAACCATTGATCAGGGCCCCCCCCCCTCCTTTGACATGTGCAATTTTTGACCAAGTGACTAAAACGTATATGCACTTTATTCTTAATTGTCTATTTAAACTTGGAAATGTTGTAAAGGTAGTAACATACACACACACAGACACACTCATACACTGAAACACACACACACACTCATACATAAGGATTCCCATATAGACACTCTAGCAGACACGCAAAGAAACACACTCAGACACAGAAACCCAGACACTCAGCACTTGTTTACATTGACCTGACAAGTAATGAGGTAAACTACAGTTTTGTAAAAAAAAGGAGATTTAGAAAACAAAATATGGAGTTCTGATTATCTTTTTGTAAAGGAAGATGACAACTAAATTATGACAACAGCATGCAGTGGCTGAAAGGAAGGGCCCTGAACTGCCTAAACAATAATTTAAAGGTTAAATGGTGGAGTGGTTACTTCCGGAAAGGTCTTGTTAGTCTCAAAGTCTGTAGAAAGATGTGAATAATTAGTAGTAAGGTCAAAATGTCCTAAATAGGAACAGACAATGGACACACACACACAAACTCAAACTTGCACATACACCCAAGGAAACAACGACAGAGACAGCCTCAGAAAACACACAAAGACATATATACACACACACACACACAGAGACACCCACAGAAAACACACAAAGACATACACACACACACAGAGAGAAAACCACATGAAAAACACAGACAGACATACATACACACACCCTCACTGAGACATCCACAGAAAACACAGACATACATACATACACACAAACACCCTCACAGAAACACCCATAGAAAAAGCTCAAAGACATATGCACACACCCTCACAAACATCCACAGAAAATGCACAAAGACATACACACCCACCCTCACAGAGAGACCCACAGATAAAAAATACATACACATAGAGACACAAACCAAAGCACAAAGACATAAACACATACACCCACAGAAACACTCACAGGAGGAAACATTTATGCACCTTGCATCCCCTAATCAACAGTGTGTGACATGCATGATAAAAAAAAATGCAGAAATTAAGAGATCACTTTTTAAAGAATCATATTTGTAAATGTGCAAACAAAAATAATTCTGTGAATTCAAAATTGTACATTAATGAGCTGGGTAGATGGCTAGATGAAGAAAAGTACCTTTAAAAGGTTGACATATGTTTGTTTTGTTTTTTTCCCATTTTCCCCAACCAAGAGCACCACTTCAAATATAGTGTACAAATTTTCCCATCTGTCAGCTGTACTTATGGATTTTGAAAATGCTGTACTCTATATGGTCTTGGTGGGACCATAAGCTGTGGTACTCATACCATTAGATCTGGTTAAATGCAGGATTTAGGCTTGTTGGTATGTATTTCAAAACTAAGTCAGCTGTAGTGTAAACTGAACAGTTTTAAGTTAACCTGTCTCATTTCAAACATTGAGCAATCTTAGTCTGAGAGTATAAAATTTTATGCAGATGTAAAAATCTTAGATAAAATGCCTCCTTGCATCTGGAAAGTCCTTGCATAAAGGGGCAGTAAACTGGAATGTAATATATATATATATATATATATATATATATATATATATATATATATATATATATATATATATATATATATATATAAAATGCATATCTGCCAAAAGGGCATCTACCATTTGTGTATTGAGGAGGAAACATTTCTGCATGGTTTTAAATATTGAATTTTTACAGCATTGTCAAATAATCATAAATACACTGCTGCTAAAAAAAAAAATGTTTTTATGGACCCCTGGCCCCACCATACAACTACTACCACACTGAAGTTACAATCCAAAATTGCACAAAGAAATAAAAAACATTTGCCAAGTAAGTCCTACCTCCTCTTCAAATGAAAGTGATCTGCCGTCTGACTCAGGCACACACTGTACAAAGTGCCAAGTCTGTCTCACACTGTGCATAGTGGTTTAGTGCACACTAAGAAATCCTCTCAAATGCTAATACTTTACTACTTGTAATAACATTTCCCATGATCAATTAGCACTCTGCTGTAGTACCCACTGGTGGCTGCCAAAATAAAAAAATAAAAAAAACATTTTTTTTTTTTTTTTTTTAGTTCTTGCCTCATGGGGCCCCCCTGGCTCATTGGGCCCCTGACAGGAGTCACCCCTGTCACCCCCTGATGGCGGCCCTGGTCGGCGATGTTAGGGGCAGCAGATCAGGGCTACATAGGGATAATGTAGGTTGCGGCGGTGTGCGGTCGGCAGATTAGGGGTTAAACATTTTTAATAGAGTGGCGGCGATGTGGGGGGGCCTCGGTTTAGGGGTACATAGGTAGTTTATGGGTGTTAGTGTACTTTAGAGCACAGTAGTTAAGAGCTTTATGAACCGGCGTTAGCCCAGAAAGCTCTTAACTCCTGGCTTTTTTCTGCGGCTGGAGTCTTGTCGTTAGATTTCTAATGCTCACTTCAGCCAAGACTCTAAATACCGGCGTCAGAAAGATCCCATTGAAAAGATAGGATACGCAATTGACGTAAGGGGATCTGCGGTATGGAAAATTCGCGGCTGGAAAGTGAGCGTTAGACCCTTACCTACAAGACTCTAAATACCAGCGGTAGGCAAAAACCAGCGTTAGGACCCCCTAACGCTGGTTTTGACGGCTAACGCAGAACTCTAAATCTAGGCGGAAGTTAGCTATATTATGTTGTGTATTTATTTCATTTTTATCTCTTTATCTATTAGTGCGACAAGTTTGGGGCAAAACTTTGCACCACATTTGTAGAAATATTTTCCCCTTGCTTTGTAATGAGAGACAAAGTTGTAACATAATCCATAAGTAGTAATGTATTTTTCATTTTTATCCCTATATCTACTAGTGCTCCAAATGTGTAGCTATAATATTGTTTGATTTAGAAAGGGTATACAAATTTAATAGTTTCTAATTTACTTGTATTATGTAATTCGCATCATTCTCTTGCAGCATCGAACATAAGCTTTCTGTGTTTTCAGACTCCCATTGAGTTCTATGGCATACACGAGTCGGAAAAGACGCAAGCGTAACTGTATTATTTTTTATAACTTTGTGAGAGCTTTAAATAGTGTCGATTAGGAGAGTGAATGAACACGATTCCGCTCGAATACCACAGGTTTTCAACTCGCATAGATGTGTGTCGGATTGAGATTGCGGGATCGTATTTTACGTCACAAATTTCAACATTTGCCGATCTTGACACTTTGATAACTATGGCGAATCAATCTCATGACAATTACGGCATAGAATTCCAGCATATTTTTAGTTGACGCTTTGATAAATAGGCCCCTACGTCTCAACAAAAAACCTCACAGAATAGTCAAACCTGATGGAACAGATTCTACGTTGAGACATTGCAGAACTAATTTTATACCATCTAACAACACAATAACTAAACACATCTCTTCCTTATCAAATACACCAATATATTAGCAATGCTCTACCAAACTATTTGTATTCAAAACCAGAAAAAGAAATACTATGGTTATTAATAAATACTGTGCCAGTTCTGTGCCATCTGGCAGTGGCTTTGTATCCTTATAATTCTCATTAAAGGGAAAATCTAGTTAACATTAAACTTTCATTATTCAGATAGGGCATGCAATTTTAAACAACTTTCCAATGAACTTTTATGATAAAATTTCCTTTGTTCTCTTGGTATTCTTTGTTGAAAGATACACCTAGGTAGGCTCATATGCTAATGTCTAAGCCGTTGAAGGCTGCCTCTTGTCTCAGTGTATTTTGACAGTTTTCACAGCTAGATGGCGTGTCATAAGGTAACATTGTGCTCACTCACGTGGAGTTATTTATGAGTCAGCACTGATTGGCTAAAATGCAAGTGTCAAATGCACTGAGATAAGTGGGCAGTCTGCAGAGGCTTAGATACAAGGTAATCACAGAGGTAAAAAGTGCATTAATATAACAGTGTTGGTTATGCAAAACTGGGGAATGGGTAATAAAGGGATTATATTAATATTATATTTAAACAATAACAATTCTGGAGTAGACTGTCCCTTTAATAATTATTGTACCACCTCTGCAACATATGTCAGTTACTTTTCTTACAATCACTTTCCTAAATGCCCTGTACACTTAAAATGACACTAAAATCAGATATTACTTTATGTAAGGGTGTATATGGCCCGGCATCAGGAAGATACAGAATTGGGTAGTACAAGTAGCTTTAGTAATAGCTCTTTTTTAGAGTTGTCAAGTGTCTAGGATTGAACCAGGGTGTCTGGTGACGTGTGTAAAAAATCCAGACACTGTCAGCTTTTGTAACATCCTCAATGTGCTGCACTGGTGGGAGCTGTCTCAGGGGTGAGTCAATATTAATGCTGCACCTATTTGCAGTATACAGGAATATGCCACTTGCTGCTAGGCGGTGAGGTAGTAAAAGTGCTGACCAAGAGACAGCACACATGGGAAACAACAGCCACAAACAGCATCAGTTGATTATATCATATAATGCTTAACATCAGGCATTAAGAAATGTGGCCTTGTCAAATGTCTAAGGGTTAGAATTAGTAACTCTTCCCCAGACGATTCATCTATTTTAATAAACTCTAACTAGGAGGCGTGATTCAATGTATTTGAATAAATTGTTCCATGTGCTTTTTCTGTCCATGCTGTAATTTAATTAAATTAAAACATAATTTTTTCTTTATTTAACGTAATAAAGATCAGGGCTCCACAAAACCAGGCACAGGGAGCTATTGGTAACTAAAATTAGACCCTGGCACCCTGGTTTAGAGCCCCCAAGACACTCATTGGTGCCCCCCACTTCTACACCCAAATTTTAGCTTTTTAGGCCTCAAAGTGGTCAAATATAAATGCAACTTTAGCCAAGCCCTCCCTCGAATATCTTCTCCAAGGCCTATTTACCAATAAATGGCAGCACACTAGGAAGGGGGGGTTCATATCACTTTATTTCATGTGCAGTACCAGTTGGAGGTGTAAGTAACATGGCAAACTGATTGGGTCAAGCGGCCGGGAGTACATTAGCATATATGTAGCAGGTCTCCCCACAAATAACTCACAATCAGACATGGCCAAAAGCAGCAGACTTTTACATTTATGGGCTGGCTCCTAGATTTTGATCAAATTTGTCAAGCTCTGATGTATATGTAAAGATCTCATTTAATGTGTGCACGGGTAAATTAAAGACATTAAAGTATTTTTTTTATATATGTATTAGAAATTAATCACAGTGCTGCAAAATGTCTGCATATAAAGTAAATGTTTTAAATACATTTACAATTATTTTGGTTAGCAAAAGTTGCATTGTTTTGGAGTTCAAGGACACAACCCTTGAAAAGCCAGTGAGTGTTGTTTATCTACTCTTCTTTCCTATGGCCAGCTAGAGAGTGAAATAAATGAACGTCTACATATATCAAGCAATGACTGTGCCTTAAGTAGATGGGTCAGGGTTCTTAATTAAATTTACCTTTAAGTCATGACAAGTGATATTAATAACAAAAACTAATATGTATGTCTCTTTTACTACAACATGCTATGCAGTTCTACCATATCAGTTTTTTTATTAAGCAGAAAATAAAAAAAAACAATATAAGCATGTGTTCAGCTATAAGGTAATAAGAGTGGTACCTTGTTTGTATGCTTGAACCAATGTAACAGGAGAAGATCTGCAGGCAAATTATCAGGACCATTCCGAAGTCAGAACCAGAAGAGCAGTACCAAAACCATGAATCAAAACTCAGGGAACTCTCTGAAGAATAGAAAAGAGATAGGACAGAGTCAGGAACCAGATGATCTAGTATTAACAGGGAGTAGACGGTAGATCAAGCCAAGTCACAATAACTAAAAGTCAGTAAAAGGTCACATGATTCATAATTCCCAGCACAGGAAGGGGCTAAGGCAAAGGCGTAATCCAATAAACAAATGATGGTCATAACAGGAAGATTTCTTCCTCCAACTCCAATGGACTGCCATGGGTTCCAACGTCACCCCCAATTATGCCAATATTATTTTTTGAATTTATACGAAGAGAGGTATGTGTGTACAAATATGTTTAAAACAATATGTTTACTCGATATGGTGCCACTTAGTGGTGGTATATTGACAATAATTTTGGGTTTTGGTGGGGCGACGTTGGAACCCTGGAACATTTTGTTAATGAGTTGACTGTAGCTACTAATTATTTAAAATTTAAGCTTGCCCGGAGTGAGGAATATATTGACATTTTGGACGTTAGGGTCATTAAAACGGGCAATTCCTTTTAGACAGATTTATTTAAAAAGAGTACAGACTGGATTAGTCTTTTAAGATATGTGAGTGCCCAACCCCCTTCGTTGATTAAAAGTTTCCTTTATAGTCAGATGATAAGAGTCAGAAATATGGTCTCTAATGAGAGTTTAGTAGATATAAGATCAGAAGAAATGGTAGTAAGATTCAAGGCTATCCTGAAACATTGATTGATGAAAAAATAAAGAAATTTATTCCAAGATCCAATTTATTGAAACCTAAGAGTGTCAATAAAAATTTGAATAAAGAGACTTCCGTTGGGCGGGCGCACAGGCAGGCAGCAAGGTGTAAAAGCTCCATGCTGACCTCCACTAATAAATGCATTAAAGCGTTCTTTTTTGCCCTTAAAACACATCAATCTCCTTGGTGGGAAGCCAGTGAACCCCATCTGGAGCCAGAAGAGACAGGAGCCAGCAGCATCAGTTCCCCTACCGTGAAGACTGAATTCAGCGGTGCAACTGGGGAGTGCACAAGCACCGCAAGTGGAGGTGTCCTGGGAGCGGGTCACTCACCACCCCTGCTGAAAGCCAAAATTCCTGCGTAAGTCCGGTCATTTGGGCAAGTAAGCCAGTAAGGCATCCCCAGAATTACTGATTGCCACCTCCATTAATAGATGAGTGCAAAGTCACTTGGTCTGTCCCTCTAGACGCCATCTTTCCTCACTGCGCTCCTGTGCAGGGCCCTTTTCGCTGTCATAGCAGGAGAAAGAGAGGGATACCACAAGCGAGGCCATACAGTAGGGCAGACACAATAAAAGCAAGGGGGAAAATAGACAATGAAATGCTTAGACCCCAACCAAGGCACACAGTTACTGAATCTGATGCGCAACAGCAGACACCTAGCAAGAGGCCTGAAAATGTTTCTTCACAAATACTTAGCGGGCTACTACACAGTATGCATCATTAGTGAGTAATCTGGGGTCCCCATGAACCCACCCCCCCCCACGTATATACCTCAGTCCTTTTATAATCTCTGAAGCGACCTATGGAAACCATTAGAGACTTTATTCAGCATATATTTTTATTCAAGCCTCATCCTGTATGCAAAAATATTACACTCCCTACACGAAAACAACAGGCAAAATGTCTGGAATGTAGAGGCAGCAAGAAAGAATTCAAAAACATCAAGCAGAGGTACACTCAGCCACAAATAGTGCAGCAGAGGACTCAGACTTTGCGCAGCAGGACACCCACCCTATTGTTGCGCAGTTATCTGCTCTTTTTCTACCGAAAATAGACCAACTCCAAACAGGCCTGGATACTCTAACCTCTGACTTTAAAGTATTTTCCACAAGATTAGCTACAGTGGAGCAAAAAGTGGCAGAGAATGAAACACGGACCAGGGAGTCCACCACCAACATCGTGCAATTACAAAGGCAAAGCAAATTTCTGCAGGAGAAAATGGATAATCTGAAAAATAGATCCAGAAGAAATAATGTGCGGGTGGTGGGGTTGCCTGAGACTGTGCAGAATTCGGCGCTGATGGAATTTGCAGAGAGAACGCTACCTACACTGCTCAAGATACCACAAAGCAATATCCCATGTGAAGTGGAAAGAGCGCACAGGGTGGGCATTTTCACAGCACGATCCAAACAGCCATCTCCGCCCAGGCAGGTCATGATTAAGTATCTCAACTTTAAATACAAGATGGTCATCCTGAAGGCTTACAGACAAGCATCGGAGCTGATGTATGAGGGACAACAGATCTACCTCTTCCAGGATTACTCTGCTGAAGTGGCAAAGAAGCGCAGAGAATTTACACCATACTGCAGGGAACTCTCGGAGAGAGGGGAAAAAGTGTTTCTCATGTACCCTGCCTGTCTTAAAATTCAGACATCCTGAGGTCCAAAGGTGTTTGACTCTGCAAAACAACTCCAGATCTAATCTACCTACAGAGAACAAACTTCCATAAAGATCACAAAAGAAACGAAGATCCTATCAAAGAAGCACCAAACTGAGAGACATAAACTTTGAAACATGAAAACGCTACAGTTTTCCAAATACAACAGCAATTGCACCAAAAGGACTGAGAACTTATAGTTATTACAAAGATGGCCTAGTTCGAGGCCACAGATATCCTTTTTAAAGGTGGAGGGGACATTTCTGTACTGTATTCTTCACCAAGTTAGAGGGTTGCACAGTAGTGCTGTTTTGCTTTTTAGAAACTCTAACATACATATTGTTGGTTTCCTTTGTTGTTGTCTTTGTTTGTATGTGCTATTCCTTCTGGTTTATTTGAATCATAATCTTTTCTCTCACATCTGCCTTAGAATTGATCATAGCTCTACAGCTTAGAATTGCGGCCACTCCGTGATACGAATACCCAGGGTGCCATACTGTAAGTACAACCATAACCAGTTCCTGGAGTACTGCACGTTAGCCAAATAACACTACAGCGTACAACCTACAACAGTATTCATAGAGAATCCACCCAGGCAAAGATATGGGAACTAGGATCATTTCCTGGAATGTGGGGGGATTACATTGCCCATACAAAGAAAGTCAATCCTTAGACAGTTAAAATCCAAGCGTGCGGACATAGCCATACTACAGGAAACACACCTGAAACCTGCATAACACCAGAAACTCAAGCAGAGCTGGGTTGGGGAAGTAATATACACAACATATAAAAGCAGTCGAGCGAGGGGGTGGCCATTCTTTTTTGAAAAAACTTGGAATACAAAATCCTAAAAACTATAACTGATCCAGAGGGAAGGTACATACTTATTACATTGAAGATTAGGGGTAGCCTAATATCTCTGGGGGTAGTTTATGGCCCACACACACACACAAAAGAATTTTGGAGTGAACTCCGGACCCACTTACTTGGAATGTCTGACACGCCATTGATACTGGGGGGAGACTTTAATATAGCTCCACAAACTCCTGCAGATAGATTTAAAAACCCCAACGCGCAGCACCAATCCCAGGGACCACCTCCAAATGCAAAAAGGGAAACCCTGTTGTTCAATTTTTTTAGAACGGCACTCTCACTGATTGATATTTGGAGGAATATGAACCCATAAACAAGGGATTACACATGCATTACCCCTGCTACAGATACCATGTCACGTATAGACTTATTCCTCATTTCAGACTCCTTGTGCCCAAAAGTTTCTAAAACCACCATAAATACCCCTACTATATCAGACCACGCAACAATATTCCTTCAACTAATGCTAGGACAACCACACAACAAGTCTAATCACTGGTCTTTCCCCAAAGACCTATATCAGGACATTAACCTTAAGAAGCATCTAGTGGGAGAATGGATAGCATACAAGACCCTGAATCAGCAACACCTAACGGACCCAGTTCTCTATTGGGAAGTGGGAAAAGTGGTTCTTAGGGGTGTGATTACTTCCTAAACTATTACAGGGAGAAAAAAAAAGAAAAACCGAAAGTGTCTAAGACATCCTACGCAGGAGTGCAGGCAAAAATATAAAGAGGCAAAAGCTCACAGGGATACCATACTCACTCAATATGCTGCTAAAGACCTGCAGGCAATGCACACACGGTTTTACAGACACGGGAATAAAATGGGGCGCTTACTGGCGAGATTGACTAGACTAACCAAGGGCACATGAACCATAGCATCAGTGCTAGACAATGACACTCACCACACAGACAAAACTGCAATACAAGAAGTGTTTCACAGATGCTACACACAATTGTACAAGGGACAAAAGGTAAACGATAAAAAGAAGGCAACATTTTGGAGCACTTTAAAACTACCCACACTGACAGACGACCAATTACAGTCCGTCAACGCCCCCATAACTATACCTGAAATATCTAGAACCATAAGGCACCTACCACTTGAAAAGGCCCCAGGGCCTGATGGCCTACCAAGCGAATTTTACAAAATACTTAAATTAGAAATAGCTGAAACCCTCTCCAAGCTGTTCAATGGGATTATGATGGGCAGGGCCGCACCATCATGGAGATTCACAGAAGCCAACATCAGCTTAATTCCTAAACCTTATAGAGCCCCCATTTCTCCAGCATCATGTAGACCCATATCGCTTATGAATTCGGATTACAAATTGTTTACCAAAATTTTAGCCAATAGACTCGCTGTGGTCCTGCTTTGCCTGATACATACAGACCATACAGGATTCTGCAGTTACAAACATTAGAACCATGCAATACCTACTGACCCAATATTCGATTCCACAAGATCCAAAAGGAGGTAAGACAATAACCCAAAGCATGTGCCCTATTAGTTGATGCCGAAAAGGCCTTCGACAAAGTACTTTGGGATTACCTTTTCTCCACCCTTGCAAACTTCGGGATTAAGGGACCCTTTACACAAGCGATTCAGACACTATACACATCACCACAGGTGGCGATACTAAGAAATCGAACCCCTTCCTAACCCTTTACCCTTGAAAGAGGCACTAGACAGGGATGCCCACTCTCTCCACTCTTATTTTACCTTGCCTTAGAGCCCTTGGCAGTTAAGATTAGACGAAAAACAGAGGGCCTCAAAATAGGGAATAAACAGCTGCAACTATCCCTTTTTGCAGACGATATGATACTATACTTACAAAACCCAGAAGACAGTATTCCTAAAGTAATGGATATAATAGCAGAATGTGGGCAAATCTCTGGGTATAAAATTAATAATGACAAGACAGAATTAGTTTGGCTTAAACCTCAAACACCCACACCGAACCTTAGTTTACATTATGACTTTAGAATAGTAAAAGGCAACTTCAAATATCTGGGTATAAAGCTCAATGTAAACCCCAGAACATGGTATGATGCAAACTATTCACCCCTTAAAAAAGAAACACAAGATCTAATTATACACTGGACAAAACTTCCCTGACAGGTAGAATCAGTCTAGTAAAAATGATTATTTTTCCCAAACTTCTTTACCCGCTCCAGATGCTGCCACTCACACTACGCAAGGCTGATGTGAAATTTTAGAACTCATTCATTTTTTCCTTTATCTGGGAAAAAAAGAAACCTAGGAATAAACACACCAGAATAACCAGTGTAGTGGATGCAGGGGGGGTGGCGGTACCAGATGTAGAGCTGTATAGCTGGGCAGAACAAGCAAAGTATGTCTTAGTCTGGCTGATGGGTCAGGAAAACTTTACCATACCAGAATTAGAAAGACAGGTTGTAGAGCCCTGGTCCCTTGCAATGTTGCCACATATGAGCACTCTAGCGCAGATAAATATTTAACAGACTTCCCATTGCTTCAGCAACCAGTTTACGCCTGGAGGAAAATCTGTCACAAATTACAAATACGGCATGAAGCCACCAAATACCTACCCCTCCAAGGCAACCCCAATTTTATTGCCGGCTTCACCACCGCAGTGTTTAGGGACTGGCAGAAAAGGGGAATAGATATGGTCGCTAAATTAATAAGCAACAATGATCAGACGGTCCAGACTTTCTTGCAACTGCAAACACAACATAACATACCACACAATCACCATTATGCGTACCTACAGGAAAAGCATTACGTGACTGAATTGTTAAAGGATAAGAAGTTGCCGACAAATGACAGTAGGCTCAACCAACTAATCAATTTATATAAACAGGGGCACAAATCAATTTCAGTAGCTTACAAATTACTGACAGCTGGAGATAACGCTACCACTCTGCAACATATCAGTGAGAGGTGTTCACACAATCTAGATACGGACATATTACCGGCACTAATACAGCAAAGTATAGCCAAAACGCGGAAAGCTACCCTATCGGCAAACATTAGGGAATCACACACCTAGATTCTTGAGGTAGCATACATAATACCAAAAACACATAAAACCTGGGAACCCGACTATGAAGGGAAATGCCCAAAATGCTCCTACCCAAAGGCAGATCTGTTACACATGCTCTGGTCCTGCCCAAGTCTGTATAAATTCTGGGGCATGTTGACAAGTTGGGTGAATTCCACGATTAGCAATAAGCTAATTCTTAACTCAAGGGCAATAATATTCTTAGATACTCGTGGCTTACCGGCAGGGAGCTCACTGTTTGTCCATAACGTCATACTCCATGCGCAGAATACCATACTACAACACTGGCTAAATAAGAGAGCCCCAAAACTTGCACAACTCAAACACAAAACACACCAGCAGCTACTGTATGAGCAGGTTGATACGCTAGGTGACCTCCAGGGTAGAATGAAGCGCTTCATGAAAAAGTGGGGGCCCTATATACTCACTCTTACTACCGCTCAACAGGCACAGATAATTTACAGAATAAGAAACACAGACTACATCCTAAACGCCCAATTGAGGGGCGAATGGAAGCTGGAGCTTTACTAACAGCTTAAAGGGACACTGTACCCAAAAATTTTCTTTCGTGATTCAGATTGAGCATGACATTTTAAGCAACTTTCTAATTTACTCCTATTATCAAATTTTCTTCATTCTCTTGGTATCTTTATTTGAAATGCAAGAATGTAAGTTTAGATGCCGGCCCATTTTTGGTGAACAACCTGGGTTGTCCTTGCTGATTGGTGGATAAATTCATCCACCAATAAAAAAGTGCTGTCCAGAGTACTGAAACCAAAAAAAAAGCTTAGATGCCTTCTTTTTCAAATAATGATAGCAAGAGAACGAAGAAAAATTGATAATAGGAGTAAATTAGAAAGTTGCTTAAAATTGCATGCTGTATCTGAATTACAAAGAAAAAATTTGGGTTCAGTGTCCCTTTAAAGAAATAAAAGTGGTCACAGAACACTGATAATGGAGGTATGAAGGCACCCTGGGTATTAAAGGATCTTGATCTAGGTAGGGCTAATCACACTGTTACAATAATTTGTTTCTACCTAACCCCGACCGTCAGGTTAAAGACTTGAGGAGATTTTTATTTTGGGTTATTCTGTTTTGTTTTATTTGTAATAAAAATTTAAAATTGAAGAGATACATACATGATCCCAAATTGGGGTTATTTTCAAAGACTGGACATAAATTCAGATTGTCAGGCATTGTTAACAACTACACTGTATCCAAGATTTGTATTTTCCTGCACCTTATTGACATCTGCCAACTGGTTGTTATGTATGATATGCTCTTCATATAAATAAAGAATAATTTTTTATTTTTTTTAATAAAACAGATAAAGATGATAGACTGATATTTGTGACAGAATACAATGCTCAAGATACAATGTATCATTAGGAAGCACTGGGGAATATTGACTAACTGTAATCCGAATATACAAGAGTTTAAGAAATGTCCTATGCCCACCTATAAAAGAGGGTCTACTGTACAGACTAACGGCTAGATTACGAGTTGTGCGTTATGCGTGAAAAGCCGCGTAACACTGCTTTTTCACTACCACTGCTATTACGAGTTTCCGTAACGCAACAAAAATCACCATCTCCGCTCAAATCCATAACGTAAAGCCAGACCCAGTAGTTAATCATATACCGCTAACAAAAACATCCACAAATCACTTCAAAAACATTACACAAAGTACACTTACACTCATACAAACACTACACACTATTTATTTTTTAGATTTTACATTTTCGTGTCAAAATAGAACGGATCAAAGTTACGAGATCTCGGGTGCTTGAAAAAAAAAGGCACACAAATCCATTTTACATTGACTTACATAGACAGACGGGAACATACACTCATATAGCTACATCTAACTACACATATTATCACATACATACACAAATCAATACAGGGAGTGCAGAATTATTAGGCAAGTTGTATTTTTGAGGATTAATTTTATTATTGAACAACAACCATGTTCTCAATGAACCCAAAAAACTCATTAATATCAAAGCTGAATAGTTTTGGAAGTAGTTTTTAGTTTGTTTTTAGTTATAGCTATTTTAGGGGGATATCTGTGTGTGCAGGTGACTATTACTGTGCATAATTATTAGGCAACTTAACAAAAAACAAATATATACCCATTTCAATTATTTATTTTTACCAGTGAAACCAATATAACATATCAACATTCACAAATATACATTTCTGACATTCAAAACCAAAACAAAAACAAATCAGTGACCAATATAACCACCTTACTTTGCAAGGACACTCAAAAGCCTGCCATCCATGGATTCTGTCAGGGTTTTGATCTGTTCACCATCAACATTGCGTGCAGCAGCAACCACAGCCTCCCAGACACTGTTCAGAGAGGTGTACTGTTTTCCCTCCTTGTAAATCTCACATTTGATGATGGACCACAGGTTCTCAATGAGGTTCAGATCAGGTGAACAAGGAGGCCATGTCATTAGATTTTCTTCTTTTATACCCTTTCTTGCCAGCCACGCTGTGGAGTACTTGGACGCGTGTGATGGAGCATTGTCCTGCATGAAAATCATGTTTTTCTTGAAGGATGCAGACTTCTTCCTGTACCACTGCTTGAAGAATGTGTCTTACAGAAAATGGCAGTAGGACTGGGAGTTGAGCTTGACTCCATCCTCAACCCGAAAAGGCCCCACAAGCTCATCTTTGATGATACCAGCCCAAACCAGTACTCCACCTCCACCTTGCTGGCGTCTGAGTCGGACTGGAGCTCTCTGCCCTTTACCAATCCAGCCACGGGCCCATCCATCTGGCCCATCAAGACTCACTCTCATTTCATCAGTCCATAAAACCTTAGAAAAATCAGTCTTGAGATATTTCTTGGCCCAGTCTTGACGTTTCAGCTTGTGTGTCTTGTTCAGTGGTGGTCGTCGTTCAGCTTTTCTTACCTTGGCCATGTCTCTGAGTATTGCACACCTTGTGCTTTTGGGCACTCCAGTGATGTTGCAGCTCTGAAATATGGCCAAACTGGTGGCAAGTGGCATCTTGGCAGCTGCACGCTTGACTTTTCTCAGTTCATGGGCAGTTATTTTGCGCCTTGGTTTTTCCACACGCTTCTTGCGACCCTGTTGACTATTTTGAATGAAACGCTTGATTGTTCGATGATCACGCTTCAGAAGCTTTGCAATTTTAAGAGTGCTGCATCCCTCTGCAAGATATCTCACTATTTTTGAATTTTCTGAGCCTGTCAAGTCCTTCTTTTGACCCATTTTGCCAAAGGAAAGGAAGTTGCCTAATAATTATGCACACCTGATATAGGGTGTTGATGTAATTAGACCACACCACTTCTCATTACAGTGATGCACATCACCTAATATGCTTAATTGGTAGTAGACTTTCGAGCCTATACAGCTTGGAGTAAGACAACATGCATAAAGAGGATGATGTGGTCAAAATACTCATTTGCCTAATAATTCTGCACTCCCTGTACATACAAACAATATACAGCACATTACCTACACAAATCAGATTTTTATTAGGAAATCAACACGATTTAGCTACTTTTTCACACAAGAACATGACGTCACTCACTTTACGCTCAAAACAAGTGTTGGATTTTATTTCTCAACAAATTTTTCTCCTCTATTGACTTCTATGGGGAAGACGTGCTTGTGAACGCGACACGCAGATTTACCTAACGCACTCAAAATGCGTAAACTTGAAAACTCGTAATACCAGCGTTACAATTGTGGCACTAACTCATTCTTTCTTGCGTTAGTCCCGCTATGACAAATAGATCAATAGGGATCAACTTCCCTATGGAGTTATGGCTTTTACTTGTGTGAAATTCACTACAACATCAAAATCTTAAAGGAAATTACATTACATCAACTACAAATCATCATCACCAATACGAAATCGCTTTTAAAAATTACATCTTATTTGAACGGACAGAAAAATAATTTTTACATTTCATTATTCCCAAACAGTAGCCAATTGTAAACACGTCTCATTTACCTCTATTAGAACATTTCATTTATTCAACTCATATGCTTGCATGAACAGCATATCTACATAGGCTTAACACATGATCATTAATGGATGCACATACATGACTTTGACCATTCACTCATACATGTGCATTGATATTGTGGCCAAAAAACACATATGAACAATGAATACATTTACATCATACAACTCCATTGGAAGGTTGCTTAACATTGGATTCTCTCTAGGAATAACGAAACATCAATTATGGATTTAGTGTCCCTTTAACATCACGATTCACTCATAATATACCATTAGGAATTATGTACAATAGGAACAGATCATTAGAACAGATTACATTTTAAGAAATGAAAGTGTTTAACTTACATTAAAGTGACAGTGTTAGATTTACATTCTAATCTTTATAAACATTCTTAGGTATCCAAAAACATTCTTACACTAAATATAGGTTATTCGACTTTAATTATTTTTAAGAAATTATCTTTAAATAAAACGTAAGTTAATTTCACATTTATACCAAGCTAGTTAGTGTATGCCATATTGATTACTTTTTAGCTCTAGTGGAGTTATTTGAATGGTCAGTTAACTATAGATATATCAAAAGATAATTTCTAGCAATTATACTCTTTACCTGTTGGATAGATATCACATATCTATAGGTATTTCCATTCCCCTTTAGTTTAGTTTATTTCTACAATGTTAACTCCACATATTACTAATGGTTTTGTCCTTAAAGGGACATTAAAACCAAAATTTTATTTCATAATTCAGAGAGATAATACAATTCTTTTAAAACAACATTTAAATTTACTTCTATTATATAATTATATTCATTCTTTAGATATCCTTTGTTAAAGAAATATCAATGCACATGGGTTAGACAATGACACAAGGCATCTATGTGCAACCACCAATCAGCAGCTACAGAGCCTATCTAGATATGATAGAAAGAATATCAAGAGATAAAAGCTAATGAGATAATAGAAATAAATTTGACATTGTTTTAACATTGTATTATCCATCTAAATCAGGAAAGAACATATAGCTTAATATCCCTTTAAGGTAAAGCTGTATAAATACAGCCATTGGAAGATATATCATTCACAGTGGGGCAAGCAATACAGAAGGTAATACAAATATGCTTTATTCTCATGTTATCCTAAGTTTGAGAAATGGAGATGCATAGGTTTATGATCAGCAAAGCATTACTGGGAAATATTTTTTGTGGGTGGGCAACAATGCACATATGTATTTAGATAAATTTAAAGATGACATATTAGCTCATTAAAGGGAATGTAATTCAAAAGCATTTCTTTCAGGATTCCTAAATAAAATATCTTTGTAAACATTAAAATGTACTTATATTATCTAATTTCCTTCATTATTTTGAAATACTTTCCTTTACAACCATATCTAGATATGCTCAGTAGCTGAAGATTGGTGGATGCACAGAGATGCCTTGTGTGATTGGCTCAACCATGTGCATTGCTATTTCTTCTGTAAAGGATATCTAAAGAATAATCTAAATAGATCAAGTTTATTTTTAATTTTTAAAACTGTATTCTCTCTCCGGATCATGAAAGAAAATATTTGGGTGTAATGTCTCTTTAAAAATAAAGACGCCATTTCTTGTGCTCTCCAGAATATGCGTCACAGAGCTAAAATGAAATTGCGCATCCGTGAAATCCCTATCATCCGCCATTTCATACATTGACTATCGAATCATACCACAGTTCTAAATATACGATTGGAATCTCGTGATACACCCAATTGGAAATATATTTGAAGTCTTTAGAAATGATACTCATCACACTACTATATCCAAATCAATTTAGAATCACAAATGCGCAATTCCACTTTGAATCATTGCGCAATGATCACGAAAGATAGAATTGCGCACAAACGTGAACATGTGTTTGCTGTAACAGTGGCATAACTTTAAACATGTTGGTCAAATGTATACGTTAATTAGTATATATGTGAAGAATACAGTATCTTTATTTACAATATTCTACATTATAAAAGCTATACTAGCAAGATCAAAATAAAAATTGAACAATCTCTTTCAATTGATGACAATGCAAGAAGACACAAAATGACTTGATGTCAACAACATAAAATATTGAAAATAAGAATACATGATCTCTTTATTTATAAATTAATTTAGGAAATAATGAACTCACGTGAATACAAATATAATTTTACTTTGTCAATTAGAATATAAAAATCTGATTGTTCGTGTCCATGGCCTGATTTGTATTAATGATATCCAATCCTGATTGAATATTTTACAGATATGGATGTTGTTGCTGGAACCTCGAGCCCGTGTTCGTCACAGCGTAGTATGTCTCATTTTAATTTACCTTTGTCTTACAAACTTGGACATAACATTACATAATCCATTCACATTGATCTATATTTATATGGATACTCTAATTCTCTTTTCTTGTTATTTTAAAAAAAAGAATCAATAATCAGAGTTGGGATTCCATTGTAATACAAATCTCAATTTATGAGTATTTGAAGATATTCCTTCGATTCTTGATATCTTCATTTTAATGTAAACTTAGGGTCATGCCCATTTTATATTCTGCCCCTGGGTAGTGCATTTTTTGGCTACATTTAGACAACATTAACACATTTTTACATATGTGCAGATTAGAGAAATATACATCTCATATGTTTTGATATTTTCTTCTTATCATTAAAGGGACATGAAAACCAACATTTAACTTTTTTTTTTTTATCTTTATTTTATTTTCAATTTTCCAAACATAAGCAAAATCATAAACATAAAAGAATACAAAATCAGCTTAATTACATAATGCATTTACATATCTTATACAGGATTAAAATATTCCCTTATAGCCCATGCGATATATAGTAATTTATCACTCTCTTTATACAAATCCTTTCACCAATTACTCAAAACCCAAGGGAGAAAAAAAAAAAAAGAAAAAAAAAGGGGAATAAAAAAACTTTTTTATTCCCCAACATTTAACTTTTATGATTTAGACACAACATGTGATTTTAAAAAACTTAAAAAATTGCTTCTATTATCTACATTGCTTCAGTCTATTGTTATCCTTAGTAGAAAATCATATCTAGGTAGGCTCAGGATCGGCAATGCATTACTGGGAGTAACCTGCTGATTGTTTGCCTATTTTCATTTGTTCAACACATGTCTTCAGATAACAGTAGTGCATAGTTGCTCCTTTAAAAAAACTTTCAAAGACAATGAAGCAAAATAGAAAAAAATAAGTATATATGAAAGGTTTTTTTAAATCACAGACTGGATTTGAATCATGAAAATTAATACAATTACTCATTTGGAGTTTCATGTCCCTTTAAGAGCGAAGAATAATTAAAGAATCTTTATGATATCCTTAAATTACATATTTGATTGTAATTGCATGCTCCATCCCATTCATTACATCAACATATGGACTAGACAATTCATTAACAGCGATATTGTCAAATAAAGATATTTTAATATTTAATATTAAAGGGACACTGAACACAAAATTTCTCTTTTGTGATTCAGATAGAGCATGCAATATTAATAAACTTTCTCATTTACACCTATTATCAAATTGTCTTCATTCTCTTTGTATCTTTATTTGAAATGCAAGAATGTAAGTTTAGATGCCGGTCCATTTTTTGGAAACAACCTGGGTTGTTCTTGCTGATTGGTGTATACATTCACCGACCAATAAACAAGTGCTTTTCGGGGGCGGAGTCTGGCCACGATAGGAGATGGCTGCACTGTAGATAGACTCCTAATACCCATGTAGGCAAAATAAGTGAATTCCGGCAATTTCCCTTACCCACCCTTCCTATCCTTTAAGGGGAATTCTTGTAGGTTCATAAGAGAGGTCACTAAAGAAATCTGGACCTGCATATGTAAACAGCTGTGCAGATATCTAACTGCGCTCCCGGCACCCCTGAGGCCTTATTCGACTCTCCTGCCGGCTCTATCTGGAGGGAGCCCCAACCGAGGATAGATCTGCTGGCCGGATCCTCGGTCCTACACACTGACTCACCTCTCGGTGCCCCGATACAAGCGAAGCCGACTGTCCTCAACAACACCGCCGTCCTCAGGCCTCCTGAGTGGAGCGGAGGTGCAGCTTGCGTGACACGATAACGGATATCTGCGGCCCAGTTGATCGTAGCTCAGTGGAGGACAAATAGAGGAGGTGAGTGGTGACGGCAACTGATCTCCGGCAGGCGACCCGATCATAGAAAGATTTTGGGGCAGCATCTGAATACCTTCCGGCGGTAAATCCTTCCCAGGCCCCAGCTTATCTCCCATGCAGCTGACAAATGCTACAGGGACACTGAGAGGTGTCGGCATCTAGGGAGACCACACAAAACCTAAAGGCAGAAAAGGGGGAAGTGACTTCTCCAAACAAATAATACAGGGGGATATAAATAAATAAACATAATAAAAATTAAAAAACAAAACAAAACAACACATTATTAAAAAACAAAAACAAAAAGTGACTTATACAACGAAATATTCAGCAAAGGAGCTTCAACTCCCTCAGAGCTCCCTGCCTGTTTGGGGAAAGTAATAATAAATTAAGGAAAAAAACAACAAAAGGGAATAAAAAGAAAAATTATAAAAAATAAATTAAAAAAAATAAATAAAATATAAAAATAATACAAGATAAGAACACACCTCAGGAAGAAAAAAAAAAGAGGGGGGGGGGCATCACAGACTGTGCTACTGTAAAACTACCCACTTAAAAACTCTAATCACTTAAAGGGGAAAGATAAAATCTCCTCAATCATTTTCTCCATATTCAGTCACCCCTTACTCCCAAAGCGGGTATCCCTTATGTAATGCCTGGCAAGAAACAAAATAAGGCTGTGAAACCTAGTGACCCCAATCCTCTTAGTCACTTCCTTAGACCGGTCGAGCCAAAGACAGACATCACTAAAGATACCTTGGCCGTGAAGCAATCAAGCATGTCAGCTCAAGCAACACAAGCCGATGCTCCTCAACCTCCCTTCATCACCAAGGAGGACATACAACATCTGTCATCCAAGGATGATATAAAGGGTGTCCTGCAGGAAATGAGGAACCTGTTTGGAGACCTACGCAAAGACCTTAGTGCTCTGGACCACAGAGTCCTAAAAATAGAGGAACAACACACGATTTTAGCCACCAACACGCAAAACAATGCTATGGAATTGCAGAATCATTCGGACTACTTACAGTTCCTAACTGACAAAATAGAAGACTTGGATAATCGCTGTAGGCGAAACAATCTTAGATTCAGAGGAATCTCAGAGTCGGTCCACCCTCCAGCCATAGAGGGATATCTGCAAGCTCTTTTCAGGGTTATAAAAGAAGCATCTTCCGCTCAAGAAATCCCCATAGAAAGAGCCCACAGGGCCCTCAGATCCAAGCCCCCAACTAAAGCTCCGCCAAGAGATATCATAGTGAAATTCCTTAGCTTCAAAGATAAAGAAGAAATCTTAAAATGCGCCAGAGCGAAACAACCTATATTTCATGCTGGGGAGGAAGTACAAATTTTCACAGACCTCTCTCCTGCAACGCTACAGAAAAGAAGAGAATTAACCCACATAACCTCCCATCTCCGCAAAAACAAAATGCAATACCAATGGGGCTTCACGGTCTCCCTGATTGTCAACCACAACAACAGATCAATCATATATAGGCCTGGAACCGACCCCCGGCTCTTCTACAGAGACCTCAATTTACCGGACCCAGCAGAACAGAGCACAGACCATGCTCCAAGAAGAGAAGCAACTGACCACTCAACATCAACTAAGGCCTCTCTTATCTACAGGCCTGGTACTGACCCCCTACTCTTCCACAAAGATCTCAACTTACCAGAAATTCCTGAAAGGTACAAGGATACTACCTCAAGAGAAAATGATGCTGCTCCTACCAGATAGATAAGTACCCCTTCTATTGTTCAGACCTAGATAACTATTTGGAGACGTTAAGTAAGGGATAAACTGTCCCCGTAAGGGGTGAGGGGCAAGCGTGAGTTATGAACTCGTCGCACTCATAGTTTTGAAAAGACTCTGGGCTTTATATTCTTGGTTGAATTGTTCTATGTCAATTAATAGTTATGTCATGCAAAAGAAGTATTCTATGTATCTTGACTGTTAAGTTTTGTTTGTATGTTTTAGTTAAAAGAAGGGAGATAGAGAGGTTATGCCTTACAATCTTACTATAATTCTCAGACTATTGTTAGGCATATACTCTAAGTTCTTAGACAATATTGTCCTCATATTAGAAATATGATGTATCTTTAATATAATGTTCATACTCTCCCATTTTTGGCAGTGTGACCTACTGTCCCCCTCTTGCCATCCATAATGCTCTCCTCCCTCAATCCCCCTCCCCCATCCTCTCTCCCCCTCCCCCCTCTCCCTCTATTTTCCCCCTCCTTTCCTTTCTCACCCTTCCCCTCCCTCCCCCTCACCCCTCCCCTCCCCCCTCATCTCCCTCCTCTTTCCCCTCATTCCCCCCTCCCTCCCCCTCCCCCTCTTCTTCCCTTCTATTCTCCCCTCCCTCACCCCTTAGAGTGATTATACCAACAGAAATGTTAAAAATGAATATGATATGCTAGAAGACGCTAATATTTCATAATATGACCATTGATTCAGAAGGCTCTTTCGCCTGCGATAATGTACATTTAATCTGTTATATATTACTACTCGAATTTTCCCATTACTCTACTACTCTCCCCCCACCTGCCCATCTTTCTTTTCCCTTTCCCCTCCTCTATGCCCCCTTCCTCCCCTCCCTCAATTGCCAGGTTTTTCTTAACAAGTATAATATTATTAAGTTTTATTAGCTAAACATGGGTATACTACCTCCGTTAGGTTAAGTTCTTATCCAAGTACAAGTTTATTGTTTATCTTTTTTGATATAAAGAGCAAAAAGGGAAAAAAGCACATCAAAACAGAAAACTTTTCTTTTTCTATTTTTCTCTTTCTTGTGTTGCTAAATTTGTTGTCGCAACTCCAGGATATACTGAAGGTAGGAACCTTTCTCTTACCTCTCTCTATCACCTCTGCTTTTTTTTTTTTTTTTTTTTTGTCCCTCTCCCCCCACTTAAAGCTCAAAAATGCACCACAAGGCTAGCAAATTCCAGGATCATACCATACAAATAACCACGATAAATGCGAAGGGATTGAACAATCCTGGTAAACGCTCCATCGCTTTCCGAGAATTGAATAAATGAAATAGCCACATCCTGATGCTCCAGGAGACTCATTTTCGGAAAGGCAGGGAACCCAAGTGGTACAATACACATTACCCCGTAGCCTATTTTGCTTCAGGCCCCGATAAGAGAGCCGGAGTTGGCATTCTTATCCACAAGACACTCCCAATACAAATTACCCACACTGAAAGGGAACCTGAAGGGCGATTTATCCTACTAAAAGGCCTTCTGTATGGACACCAAATAACACTCCTTAACATATATGCCCCCAATCGCAGGTTTTTCAAAAAAATAGCTAACGTAATTCTTGATTACTCTCAGGGAATAATTTTCGCTGCGGGAGACTTTAATATCTCGCTCGACCCCTCTCTAGGGGAATGTCCAGCATGCCTAAAGCTACTCTGAAATCTATCAAAAGCATTATTCCTCAAACAGTTTTACTACGAAGGTGGGAATAAACCAGGTAGAGTACTTGCTAGGAATTTAAGAAGGAAGCAACTAAACACTTACATCCACTCTCTTACCACCCTAGAGGGACAAACAGTTAAAGATAGCTCCAAAATTGCTGCAACCTTTAGAAAATTTTACAATACACTTTACAACTTAGACGAAGATAAAACTCAAGACACCCAAGCTTACAAAGAAAAATCCAACCTTTATTTTAAAGACCTAGGACTCACAGTCTTAGACAAGAAAGCAGCAGATACATTAGCGGCCCCTATAACACTAGAGGAACTTCACCAAGCTATTACAGATTCCTCATCAAATAAAAGCCCGGGCCCTGACGGGTTCACATCAAAATATTATAAAAAATGTGAAGGAGTCATAGCAGCACAAATGCTGAACCTATTTAACAATCTCAGGGAAGACCCCACGCTATCACAGATGTTATTAGAAGCACATATTACAGTACTAGCCAAACCAGGTAAACCAGCCACGTGTCCAGGAAATTTCAGACCAATATCGTTAATAAATTCGGATATAAAGATATTAGCAAAGATATTAGCAAATAGGCTAAACAAATTCTTATCCACCTTGATATCCAATGATCAGGTGGGATTTGTACCTGGAAGGGAGGCTAGGGATAACATAATTAAAGTCATACAATTAACAAACCATGCTAGAGTAACGGGGGTCCCAATGGTATTATTCTCGACAGACGCAGAAAAGGCCTTCGATAGGGTCAGTTGGCCTTTTCTACAGGAGGCAATGAGAGAGATGGGAATCCCAAAACAATTCTTAAACATGTCTATGGCCTTATATTCAGCCCCTAATGCAAGAGTGCGAGTTAATGGTACATTATCAGACTCTTTCTACATCAAGAACGGGACAAGACAGGGGAGTCCACTTTCACCCCTATTGTTCGCCATCTCCATCGAAATACTTGCCCAAAAAATTAGGAAAAACACTAAAATTAAGGGGATAACAGTTGGGGACACAGAATTCAAACAGGCGCTATATGCAGACGATATCCTCTTCACTCTCACTGAGGCGGAGACCTCTTTACCTGAATTACTAAAAGAATTGAAGTCGTATGGAGAGGTGTCTAACTTCCTCCTTAATCTAAATAAATCAGAGCTGTTGAATGTTAACACCCAAACTCATCATATACAAAAATTAAAGGAGCTATATAATATCCCAGTGGCCCAACACAAGCTTAAATATTTGGGAGTATTTTTGACACCTTCCGTACAAGACCTTTTTAAACATAATTATATCCCATTAAAAAATGAAATAATTAGAGACCTTTCAAGTTGGAAAAACAAACCCTTGTCTTGGTTAGGGAGGATCGGAGTAATCAAAATGAATGTTCTTCCAAGAATCCTTTATGTACTTCAAGCGATTCCAATTCCAATGCAAGAAGGATATATTAAACAATTACAATCCATAATTGAGAGTTACATATGGGCTAACCTAAAACCTAGGGTCCCACGCAAGACTATGTACATGACAAGGGATGGGGGAGGCCTGGGAGTACCAAATTTAATGGCATATAGAAGGGCGATTTTCCTTCAGCACTTAGTGGAATGGTCCCACAATAATATTAACAAGGCTTGGATACATCTAGATAGGCAAATCTTCTTACGGAATAATGTAGGCACATTGGCCTGGTCCCTTCCATCGCATAGACCAAGGCATTTACATAAATACACAATGACTGCCGAAACACTAGCCGAATGGGACAAGCTTTTAGCAACTACCACACAAACCTCAACCAGATATTCCCCACTTACTCCCATAATTGAAAACATGGATCTCCCATACTGTAAGATGGGCTTCCATGTTAAACAACCATATAACCTTAAAACAGGAACCATGCAGTTCCTCACCGAAAATAACCTCACTAAATCACAAGCCCATTTAATGGAAACTCACGGAGAGATTTTCTCATCGTGGCTTCGATACTGTCAATTACGTCATTACATCTCTCATCACAAACATAGGAAGGATATGGGTAGGGGACTCACACCCTTTGAAAAACTTTGCATCCTAACAGATACCCCCAGACATCTTATATCCTTACTATATAAATTGACTTTACTAGACGATCCCACAACTCTCCCATCTTATACATCAGCTTGGAATAGAGAATTACAACATGAAATAGACCGCGACACTTGGATTAAGGCCTTCACACTCACAAAACGCTCCTCAGTATCCGCTACTATACAAGAAATCCATATAAAATTCTTGAGCCGCTGGTACCTAACCCCTTCGAGGATCCATAAAATATATCCCTCAGTGAACAATAAATGCTGGAGAGGCTGCGGTGAGGAAGGCACCCTGGTCCATATTTGGTGGTCCTGCCCCAGATTACAAACGTTCTGGTCAGAAGTTTTTACTTTCATCTCAGATTTGTTAGGAATTCATATACCAAACATCCTGTTTTGCTCTCTACCCAAAATAAAAGACTCTACTAAACTGGCACTCCTTTTGATAATGCTAACAGGTGCAAAAAAACTTATACCCAAAAGGTGGAAGAAACAATGTATTCCATCCATACTTGAATGGAAACATCAAGTGTCAGAGCTCATTACATTAGAAAGATATCATTATCTTAAAATAGAGAAATTAGAAACTCATGAATTGATTTTGGGAATTTGGAATAAAACAATTTGAGTTAATTACCCACTCCCTTCCCTTTTTTTTTTCTCTTCTCTCTCCTCTCTCTCTCGCCCCTTTCTTCCCCTTTTTGCTCCTCTTTCATTCCTCCTTTTCCTCTGCTATCTCCTTCTAAGGTATTTTCACGGATTGCACCTATATAATGACAATTGTAATTTTGTTGCCTCCAGCTTATTCTTTCACATGTGATGTCCAAAATGGACATAGAGAAGACGTTTGTAAAAGAAAAAACAACATCAAAATGCTTATATAATTATGTACATTTATTTTTTGTTTATTTTTTATCATGTATGTTAAAATCTTGAATTTACATCAATAAAGCTGTTTTTAAAAACAAAACAAAAAAAAAAGTGCTTTTCATGGTTCTGAAACCAAATATTGCTTAGCTGCCTTATTTTTCAAAGAAAGAAAGCAAGAGAACGAGGAAAAATTGATAATAGGAGTAAATTAGAACTATGCTTAAAATTGCATGCTCTATCTGAATAACAGAATTAAAGATTTGGGTTCAGTGTCCCTTTAATAATAAATATCTTCATTAATCCTTACACTGTTTTGATGAAACAATATTGATATCTATATCACATATTCACTCTTGGACTTCCTTTATATATATATAAGCATACTCTAACAGCACCATGATGACATATTTTTACAAATATCTTCTGTTTTGCATTGTGATCAATATGTGGTGTGTCCTAAAACAAATTACTGTACATTGCACAAATGGATCTATGTGCCACAGGACTTAGGTTCGATTTGTCACCAGTTGTTATTCCAAGTGTTGTGTGTGTGTATTATTTTAAAAACATGGATCAATAGTTATATTTAGATATGCCATAGAATCATATGAGAAGAATTGGCTGTCTAATATAGTATATATGTGAAAGACATCATTTTCTTTACAATCACCTTGATTAACGCATACATTTATTGTTCATATTAGTGCTCTATTCTTCACATTTCTAAGTATATTATTTGGAATATTCTATACTAATGTGATTTAGTGATGTCCAAACTGTGTTCACTAATATATTTTAATATCATTAATATATAATAGAGTAGTTGTTGTGGTGAGCACAGAGGGATCCAGCAGCAATGGTGACCTGCTTTGCAGAATTCTGGTAAGTCCATTGACTCATTCATATGTCATTGAAGGTGTATTTTTAATAAATATTATGATCATGATTCTGACGAAGCATTCCATTTGAATAAACATATAATTTACTCCTCTGATTATACATATATATATTTTTATTTTTTAAGATTAAGATCTCAAAGCTTCTTAGTCTACACATTTGTGCTTCAGAACATGGCTAACATATGTATATTTTTAGTATAAATTTAGACAACAATCATCAAGTGATACACACATAAGAACTCTTAAATGTTCCATGTACTCAGCTTTTAAGAATATTTTAAAAATACAGACACTAAAATGTAATTATTACTCATCGATAATTACAAATCTTATTTCATTTGTATGCTCCATCAAAATGATGTAATTTCTAACTTTGGTTCAGTATCTCTTTAATGCAACATTGATGTGTGTCCTTGAGCAACAGTGACATATGTTAGAATATAGGATTTTAGCGTGTACACAAGATATTATGTTTTACAGAGATTGATGTAACATGTGAGATAGAGAATGAAGTGGCTCCCTTGGAGTCTGATGGTATGTCAAATATATATAACATGTATTGAACATGTATTATTTTTAAAAAACATTCTCTTGAAGAAAAAGAAAGTCTACAGCTTTGGCACTTTTTAATTTACTATTCCATTATTTTTACAATACACTACTGCCCCTCTTTCTATATCATGCAGCATGAACATATGTTTGTATTTTTCGTAAATTTATGTATGATTTGTCATTAATGACATCATGATGTCACATGCCTATTCCATGCAAAACCACAATAATCATCTTCTGATTGTACAGTCATTGCTATTCATCTGAGTGCCTAGATGCAGACCATATTCTTATGTCATCATTGTTTATAAATTCTAAACCACTTCTAAGTATACATAAAACATAATCATGTTGAAATTCCTTGATTTAATTTCATGATGTATGAGATGTAAATATATTTAAAATATATTTATGTGTAGACTGTCCATTTTAATACAACAAAAATTAATATTCCACAAAATTAAAGCATGCATTGATGAATGTGTCTATTAATATTGGGATGACATACATTTAATCCTAATGTAAAAGAGAGATTCACAATATCAATTGGAAAACTGAATCAGATAGAGAAGATTATATTATTAATGGATAATATGAATGGTAGTATCTACTGTGTATAAATTCTGAAGAGTAATTGATTGAAGCATCAAGTTTAAAAATAGTCCATTAAAGATTACAAAGGCAATCACCAAAATATATATGTAAATCAGTGTTTACCTGGTTTAAAAGGCTAGGTGGAGTGTCCATTTAAATTTCATTACACACTCCCATATTATTCAATTGTTGAATATTCTGAAATCAATCCATGGGCATGTGTCTAAAAGAACTCTATTGAATTTCAATCTCAAATGCATACATGCATACCAAAATATTATACAAAATATAAAAATATTATCAATTCATAAATATTAGCACATAATGTTGCCTTTGATAAATATGATTTGTAATCTATTTATGAAATGTTACATGAAAAATAAAAGTGAACATTCAGAGTTTAAAGGATCAATTAAATCTTCTAAGTAATTATATTTGATTCCAATCAATCAATAACTTAAAACATAGTCATTATTGTGACTTTGTATCAATATTTTATGAGAACAAGAATCCAGACTTTAACTAATGTATAATCTTTATTTCTTTCAAGATAATAATATTTATTGATATCATATATGTCTATTTTTTTTTATATATTTCAGATGGACCTTCCACTTATGGGCATCAGCCTTCTGCCCCTCCCCAGTCAGAATCCCCTCCCCAGCCACAAGCTCCTCCCCTGTCAGAATCCCCTCCCCAGCCACAAGCCCCTCCCCAGTCAAAAGCCCCTCCCCAGTCAGAAGCCTCTCCCCAGCCACAAGCCTCTCCCCTGTCAGAATCCCCTCCCCAGCCACAAGCCCCTCCCCAGTCAAAAGCCCCTCCCCAGCCACAAGCCCCTCCCCAGTCAGAAGCCTCTCCCCAGCCACAAGCCTCTCCCCAGGCAGAAGCCCCTCCCCAGCCCGAAACCACTCCCGGCCCTTCCCATTCCTCCTGTCCTGTACCTCCAAAAAAACTCCCCTTTGCCCCCTCTCGCCGCTCTCCCCGTATTGCTACCCGTACAGCTCCCCCACCTGCCCAGCCCCCAACTCACCAGGCCCCTGACTCCCCAGCTGTACGGGCTACACCAGAGCGGCAGCCCAATCCCATCCCTCCCTCCCCCCTCCCCCTTCCCTCCCCCTCCAGACTTTTACCCCAGTCCCCACCTTCATTGTCCTGGGTGTCAGATTGTACTTCCCAGCCACAGATGGAAGTATCATTACCAATCCACATTATAACATACATTCTTAAAGGGACATTATAGTTATATATTTAGGCATAAATTAAATTTTTAAATTCAAAAAAGTTTTGATAAACCTTTTCTTTATTTGATTAATCTAAATGTTTCCGATCTTCAGTTTTGTGAAATCAACATCCACATTTTTGAATATCTAAATGATATTGCCTAGATGTTGTATATCTATTCTGTATACATGATAATATTTTGTATTTGTTATCACTGCCCTTTTCACAGTGTGTAATAAACCAAAGAAATATATTTTTCAAGATTGAGAGGGTTTTGATTTGTGTTAAGATCTTAAAGGGAAAGTATACTATAAAATAGTTTTTCCCTTAATGTGCTTACAATTAGTTTGCTGAGGAACAGTGTGTTGCTGAGAAGGATGCACTATACCATCCATACCCAGCTGCGGATGCAGCGCTTGACTCTAGAGCGCATTCTGCGTTTAGAGTAAATGCATGAATCCGCAGCTGGAAATGCACAGGACGATGAGGGTCGTGCTGATGCCCCATAAGTGGAGGATCCAGAGATGCTCCGAGGGCGCAGATACAAATCTTCCTTCCACATGATACTTTGTTTGCATTTATTGTTGCCATTTGGACTTTTTTGCATTTTGGTTGTGCCTGTTGCACTATTTCAACTTGTCAGATGGCTCCAATGGGGCTTTGTTGGCCCTTGTCAACTCCCTCCAAGGACTGTGATGCACTATTTTAACTTGTCAGATGGCTCCAATGGGGCTGTGTTGGCCTTTGTTGGCCCTTGTCAACTCCCTCCAAGGACTGTGATGCACTATTTAAACTTGTTAGATGGCTCCAATGGGGCTGTGTTGGCCTTTGTTGGCCCTTGTCAACTCCCTCCAAGGACTGTGATGCAACTCCCTCCATGGACTGTGATGCACTATTTCACCTTGTAAATGGCTCCAATGGGGCTGTGTTGGCCCTTGTCAACTCCCTCCAAGGACTGTGATGCACTATTTTACCTTGTCAGATGGCTCCAATGGGGCTGTGTTGGCCTTTGTTGGCCCTTGTCAACTCTCTCCAAGGACTGTGATGCACTCTTTCAACTTGTCAGATGGCTCCAATGGGGCTGTGTTAGCCTTTGTTGGCCCTTGTCAACTCCCTCCAAGGACTGTGATGCACTCTTTCACCTTGCCGGATGGCTCCAATGGGGCTGTGTTGGCCCTTGTCAACTCCCTCCAAGGACTGTGATGCACTATTTCACCTTGTCAGATGGCTCAAATGGGGCTGGGTTGGCCATTGTCAACTTCCTCCAAGGACTGTGATGTACTATTTCACCTTGTCAGATGGCTCCAATGGGGCTGTATTGTCCTTTGTTGGCCCTTGTCAACTCCCTCCAAGGACTGTGATGCACTATTTAAACTTGTCAGATGGCTCCAATGGGGCTGTGTTGGCCTTTGTTGGCCCTTGTCAACTCCCTCCAAGGACTGTGATGCACTCTGTTACCTTGTCAGATGGCTCCAATGGGACTGTGTTGGCCCTTCTCAACTCCCTCCAAGGACTGTGATGCACTATTTAACCTTGTCATATGGCTCCAATGGGGCTGTGTTGGCCTTTGTTGGCCCTTGTCAACTCCCTACAAGCACTGTGATGCACTATTTCAACTTGTCAGATGGCTCTAATGGGGATGTTTTGGCCTTTGTTGGCCCATGTCAACTCCATCCAAGGACTGTGATGCACTCTTTCACCTTGTCAGATGGCTCCAATGGGGCTGTGTTGGCCCTTGTCAACTCCCTCCAAGGACTGTGATGCACTCTTTTACCTTGTCAGATGGCTCCAATGGGACTGTGTTGGCCCTTCTCAACTCCCTCCAAGGATTGTGATGCACTATTTCACCTTGTCAGATAGCTCAAATGGGGCTGTGTTGGCCCTTGTCAACTCCCTTCAAGGAATGTGATGCACTTTTTCATCTTGTCAGATGGCTCCAATGGGGCTGTGTTGGCCCTTGTCAACTCCCTTCAAGGACTGTGATGCACTATTTCATCTTGTCAGATGGCTCCAAAGGGGCTGTGTTGGCCCTTGTCAACTCCCTCCAAGGACTGTGATGCACTATTTTAACTTGTCAGATGGCTCCAATGGGGCTGTGTTGGCCTTTGTTGGCCCTTGTCAACTCCCTCCAAGGACTGTGATGCACTATTTAAACTTGTTAGATGGCTCCAATGGGGCTGTGTTGGCCTTTGTTGGCCCTTGTCAACTCCCTCCAAGGACTGTGATGCAACTCCCTCCATGGACTGTGATGCACTATTTCACCTTGCAAATGGCTCCAATGGGGCTGTGTTGGCCCTTGTCAACTCCCTCCAAGGACTGTGATGCACTATTTTACCTTGTCAGATGGCTCCAATGGGGCTGTGTTGGCCTTTGTTGGCCCTTGTCAACTCTCTCCAAGGACTGTGATGCACTCTTTCAACTTGCCGGATGGCTCCAATGGGGCTGTGTTGGCCCTTGTCAACTCCCTCCAAGGACTGTGATGCACTATTTCACCTTGTCAGATGGCTCAAATGGGGCTGTGTTGGCCATTGTCAACTTCCTCCAAGGACTGTGATGTACTATTTCACCTTGTCAGATGGCTCCAATGGGGCTGTATTGGCCTTTGTTGGCCCTTGTCAACTCCCTCCAAGGACTGTGATGCACTATTTAAACTTGTCAGATGGCTCCAATGGGGCTGTGTTGGCCTTTGTTGGCCCTTGTCAACTCCCTCCAAGGACTGTGATGCACTCTTTCACCTTGTCAGATGGCTCCAATGGGGCTGTGTTGGCCCTTGTCAACTCCCTCCAAGGACTGTGATGCACTCTGTTACCTTGTCAGATGGCTCCAATGGGACTGTGTTGGCCCTTCTCAACTCCCTCCAAGGACTGTGATGCACTATTTAACCTTGTCATATGGCTCTAATGGGGCTGTGTTGGCCTTTGTTGGCCCTTGTCAACTCCCTACAAGCACTGTGATGCACTATTTCAACTTGTCAGATGGCTCTAATGGGGATGTTTTGGCCTTTGTTGGCCCATGTCAACTCCATCCAAGGACTGTGATGCACTCTTTCACCTTGTCAGATGGCTCCAATGGGGCTGTGTTGGCCCTTGTCAACTCCCTCCAAGGACTGTGATGCACTCTTTTACCTTGTCAGATGGCTCCAATGGGACTGTGTTGGCCCTTCTCAACTCCCTCCAAGGATTGTGATGCACTATTTCACCTTGTCAGATAGCTCAAATGGGGCTGTGTTGGCCCTTGTCAACTCCCTTCAAGGAATGTGATGCACTTTTTCATCTTGTCAGATGGCTCCAATGGGGCTGTGTTGGCCCTTGTCAACTCCCTTCAAGGACTGTGATGCACTATTTCATCTTGTCAGATGGCTCCAAAGGGGCTGTGTTGGCCCTTGTCAACTCCCTCCAAGGACTGTGATGCACTATTTCACATTGTCAGATGGCTCCAATGGGGCTGTGTTGGCCCTTGTCAACTCCCTCCAAGGACTGTGATGCACTATTTCACCTTTTCAGATGGCTCCAATGGGGCTGTGTTGGCCCTTGTCAACTCACGTCAAGGACTGTGATGCACTATTTCACCTTGTCAGATGGATCCAATGGGGCTGTGTTGGCCCTTGTCAACTCCCTTCAAGGACTGTGATGCACTATTTCATCTTGTCAGATGGCTCCAATGGGGCTGTGTTGGCCCTTGTCAACTCCCTCCAAGGACTGTGATGCACTATTTCACCTTTTCAGATGGCTCCAATGGGGCTGTGTTGGCCCTTGTCAACTCCCTCCAAGGACTGTGATGCACTATTTCACCTTTTCAGATGGCTCCAATGGGGCTGTGTTGGCCCTTGTCCACTTCCTCCAAGGACTGTGATGCACTATTTCACCTTGTCAGATGACTCCAATGGGGCTGTGTTGGCCCTTGTCAACTCCCTCCAAGGACTGTGATGCACTATTTCAACTTGTCAGATGGCTCCAATGGGTCTGTGTTGGCCATTGTCAACTCCCTCCAAGAACTGTGATGCACTATTTCACCTTGTCAGATGGCTCCAATGGGGCTGTGTTGGCCCTCGTCAACTCTCTCCAAGGACTGTGATGCACTATTTCACATTGTCAGATGGCTCCAATGGGGCTGTGTTGGTCCTTGTCAACTCCCTCCAAGGACTGTGATGCACTATTTCACATTGTCAAATGGCTCCAATGGGGCTGTGTTGGCCCTTGTCAACCCCCTCCAAGGACTGTGATGCACTATTTCACCTTGTGAGATGGCTCCAATGGGGCTGTGTTGGTCCTTGCAAACTCCCTACAAGGACTGTGATGCACTATTTCACCTTGTCAGATGGCTCCAATGGGGCTGTGTTGGCCCTTGTCAACTCCCTCCAAGGACTGTGATGCACTATTTCACCTTGTCAGATGGCTCCAATGGGGCTGTGTTGGCCCTTGTCAACTCCCTCCAAGGACTGTGATGCACTATTTCACCTTGTCAGATGGCTCCAATGGGGCTGATTTATCAATATGACTTTCTGTAACGTTATCTTATTTCTTTATGTTTTATGACATCATAATAAAAAAATGCCATTAATATATTATTTGTCCTCTTTATTCATGTCATTGATTAAAATTTATATTTTAGGTGGTTAATCCTTAAAGGGACATTAAACCAAAAAATGCTCTTTCATGATTCTTTCATGATTCAGATATATAATACAATTGTCAAGAAATGTAATATTTACATCTCTTATTTAATTTGCTTCGTTTTCTTGATATACTTTGCAGAAAGGTCTTTTCATATGCAAAAGAAGGGGGAGTGGGTAGTCTCTTATTTCTCACTTGCAATGGGCTTTCCAGCTAACTTTTCAACATATTGTGGATTTTTATATCAGTATCTGGGCATCTTGTTCTTTATAGTACTGTCCCTTTAATGTAAATGCTCAGTATTGTATCATGTATGACTTCCACATTGTTAATCTCCAAATATATTACTGTGAGCATAGATTTCTAATGTAACTCTTAAAAGGACATGAAACCAGATTCCTTCTAAATGAAATGTCTTTCTTAAATAATTCAAACACTATAATGTATCTTTAATAAAATAGACTTTATTTAACACGTCGAGAGAAATATGGCATACAGGCTTAGCATCCTATTCAAATATTTTCTTGTTTGAACAAGTACGTGTAGATATACCAACAATCCCTAAGGATTAGTATATGTTAGCATATGTTCTTGTTTAAAGGGACAGTCAAGTCAAGCAAAACAGTAATGATTTAAATCTCAAAAAATGTAATTTTTGGAAAATATATCTCAAACTTTTATCACCAATTTATCTTAGTTCTCTTGGTGTTCTTAGTTGATAGCTAAACCTAGGAGGTTCATATGCTCATTTTTTAGACCTTGAAGAGTGCATCTAATCTGAATGCATTTTGACCACTAGAGGGCATTATTTTTTGTGTTTCATATAGAAAACATTGAGCTAATGCAGTATAGTTACCCTAGATTGATCAGTGATTGGCTGAAATGCCGGTTTGTCAAAAGAACAGAAATAAGTGGTCATTTTTCAGAGGCATAGATACAAGGTTAATAACAGAAGTAAAACGTGTATTTCTCTTCTTGTTTTTCAAAACTTGAAAATGCGTAATAAAGTGTTTTCTTTGTAACCAACAATAATTATTGTTATGACTGTCCCTTTAAGCTGTGTTGTTGGCATCAAAACAATGATAAGCCATCATGTATAATTGTAATGGTCATTTTGTTTGCGATTAGGGAAAGAGTTTGGACATCACAGAAACCAATCAATGTAATCAACAAGGATAGGTATGTGATGATGTTGTCTCCACACACTTGTAAAACACACTCTGCAAACAATCTGCCTCCATGGACCTGGTCCCATAGAAGCAAATTATATACAGAGTGTGCTCCACACGTGTAAGAAGACCACATCATCACATACCTATCCATTACACATTAAATAAATAAAAATATTTAAAAAAAAATGACTTCCTCTTCCTTCCCCTCTTCCCACGAGACTGAGGCTCTGGGGGGGGGGGGGGGGCAACTGCCACCTCCGACGAGTTCTCATAGGAGATGTTTGGGGAAGAGGGGAAGGAGGAGTACTGGGATCACCCGGCTGAGGAGGAGATTGAGGATGAGATGGAGGAGGGCCAGGAGCAGATGGTCCAGCAGCAGATGGCCCAGGATCAGATGGTCCAGCAGCAGGTTGTCCAGCAGCAGCAGCAGCAGATGGGGCAGCAGCAGATGGGGAGTTATGCGCCTCCCGGAGGACCTGCAATATATCTTTAAGAGTATTCAACATCTCTCTTTGGTCTTGGTGAATATCATTAATTGCTTCCGTCAGCTGTACTCTGCTTTCCGCCTGTTCCCTCCGGGAGGCACGCATCTCTTCTAGAAAATCTTTTAATATCTGCAGTTCTGCTATCTCTGCTGGTATCTCCTCCTGAGTAGCTGCTGGTGCACGGCGGGCTGCTGGTGCAGGAGGGGCTGCTGCAGGGATCTCTTCTACTGCGGGGGCTTCTTCAGAGGTTGAGGGTACAGGGATGTCTTCCATGTCTCCCCAAGGTGGCGATTCATCTGCACCACTCTCATACCTGGGTGAAGGAGGAGCCTGTGGGTGCTGTGCTGCCTCCTCCCCGGTCTCAGACTCTGTATATTGTAAAAAGAAAGAAATCGAGATATTAGCACAGTTCCAAATAAAGATGTAAATGTTGTATTTGAAAGTGTATTAATGAGGCTGCCTTTGTAATTCTATTGTAAGCAAAAGCAATCAATACGATTTCCGCATTTTCCAAACCGTGTTTCTGATATCTATATGGTTAATCTGAATGTGTTTTTGCATTTGTTCTCAGTCTGTTTAAATGCACACCTAACCTGTAGACTAGATAATAATGTGATGGTTTTTCGTGAAATGCAACTTTCGCAAGGTAAATGTGAATGCGTTTACGTATTAATGTCTAAAAAAGCGTAATTGCGTTAATCATATCCTTAAAGGGACACTAAACTCAAATATTTTCTTTCATGATTCAAGTAGAGAATACAATTTTAAACAACATTCCCATTTACTTATATTATCCAATTTGCTTCATCCTTTAGATATCCTTTGTTGAAGAAATAGCAATGCATGTAGGTGAGCCAATCACACAAGGCATCTATGTGCAGCAACCAATCCGCAGCTACTGAGCCTATCTAGATATGCTTTTCAACAAAGCATATTAAGAGAATGAAGCAAATTATATAATAGAAGTAAATTAGAAAGTTGTTTAAAATTGTATACTCTTTCTAAATCATGAAATAAACTGTTTGGGTTTCATGTCCCTTTAAATACATTATTTATTTTTGATGTAAGGAGATTATTAAATGAACTTACCAAATGATGAGAGTGGCAGGTTCCCGGTATCGACTCCTCCGATACCGACTATGGCCACCTCGGAGATGCTGGGACGCAACATTTCCTCCCATCGGGAATATTCAACGATCATTTCAGGACCGCCACCGGTCCCTGTTAGATATTGGTTCTCCCTTGAGAGCTTTCTTTTGAGTTTCATTCTGCAGTCCCAGTAACGATGCTGTATGGACTTGACATCCCTGTTATGGACCCCCACTGCATTAACGGTATCCCTGATCTCCAGCTATAGTTTCCTCTTCTCCTTAGGGGTGGCCTTCTGAGCCTTCAGCCTCCTAGCACTCTCCATATAAGCCTCTATGAGGGCCTCCTTCTCATCCATGGTATACCTCGCCTCCCTACTCAGCTTGGCTTTCCCCTGTGATGTGAGCCTCTATTTCCCGGACTGTGAAGCTCTACAATGCACGCCACTGGGCCCAGCCACTTGTTAATCTTGAACAAAGTGGCCGGGTCCACCGCTTCCTCTCCCCCTTCCTGTCCCCCTTCCTGTCCCATTCCCCTCCCCCTCCATCTCTCCTGACTAACCTCCTGCCTGACCTCCTCTACAATCTCTTCTCTAAGCTGCTGCCTAATCAGCTCTAATAGCTGCGGGCTATTCTGCCCCCTATCCCCCCTTCCCGACATACTCAAACAAAAAGTGAATGTGCCCAAATGAAAGGGGCTCAAATTAAATAACAAACAGTAAAAAGTGCAAAAAGTGTGAAAGGGATATAAATAAAAGAGGGTAAGGGGTATTAAACAGGCAAAAATGTAGAAAAAGACTAAAATGAGGATATGTAAACAAAATCTAACTAACTATGGGATGGGTATTGGCTTAAAGGGAATGGGGAATGGGCTGAAAGGGAATGGGGTATGGGCTGAAAGGGAATGAGGTATGGGATGAAAGGGAATGGGGTATGGGATGAAAGGGAATGGGGTATGGGATGAAAGGGAATGGGGTATGGAGCTCACTAACGCTCTCTCACTAACTCACTATCTCACACTACCACTAACTAACTCACTATCTCACACTAACACTAACTCACTATCTCACATTGCCACTAACTAACTCTCACACTAACACTAACTGACTATCTCACACTATCACTAACTAACTCCCACACTAACACTAACTCACTATCTCACACTACCACTATCTAACTCTCACACTAACACTAACTCTCACAATAACAGTAACTCACTAAATCTCTCTAATCTCACAAAATCCGCCAGAAACACAGTCAAAGAAACCATGCTTGTGGCGTGCTTATATACCCTATGTAAATGTTTAATGATGTACCGGTTTGCAAAGTAAACTATGCTCAGGTGTGCTTTGTTTGTAATTAGTATGTGTGCAATGTGTATTAGTTGTGTGAATTTGCGCATGCTCATATTGAGTTAGTATTTGTGGAATGTGTGTATCTGTGGAATGATGTCATAGTGATCGTTTTGCATAACATTGTCCAAAAGTATTATCTGTAAATGTAAATACATATTTGTGATGGTATCGTATTTGTAAAGTGTTGTAAATGTTTCTTTGTACTAATGTTCCGTAATCTTGAATGCAAATGTTTTGTTTGTGTATGAGTGTGCAATTCTTTGTTCGTGTTGTTTTGTTCCGTGTTGCAAGATCGTAACGTATTTATGTATTCCTCGTTTGGTGTAAATGTTGTGCATTCTTTTTCTTTTTCCAATTGTGAATGTGTAATGCGCATGTGCTATGTTGCGTGATTGTTGTTTCTACATTTGATGTGTGTTTTTGTTGTGCATTATTCCATATACGTAATATGACAAAGCAGTGTGTATTTCTCGCGAGATCAAGTGTTCGTTGAAAAATCCGTGCTTCTTTCATTTATCATTGATCTCTATGGGAGAATGTTTAATGCTGCCGTTATTATGCGTAAAAAATAAATGCGGTAGTCGTGTTACCGCGACGCATTATGAGGTTGTTTGGAGACTCGTAATACCAACGTTATGAAAAGTGCGCAATGGAAATAAAGTACACGTAACTAACGCACCCCTCATAATGCACAACTCATAATCTGCCCGTAAGTAAGTGAAAGCAGATATAGGGTCTAATATTAGAAAGGGCGATGGGTATATTGGTTCTAAGCACTTAGGATGTTTTCCTTGTTTAGGTTGCTCATGCTGCACTAATATGACCAAAGGTTCAGTTTTTTACCATCCACTGGCAAGAAATATGTCATAAAAGGGTTTTTTACCTGTATAACCACCTATATTATTTACATGGTCAAATGCCCATGTAGGGGGTATATATTGGCGAGTCCACTAGGAGTGCTAAGGACCGCATAATTAAGCATAAGAGTAATATTCGTACAGGTAATTCTAAGGCCCCATTAGCTTATCATTTTTTGAAAACTGGTCACTCTATGAGGCCTACTTATCAAGCCTTCAACTTACTTGCATTCAACGGCACCAATACGCTCGCCTGACATCGCCTAACATCGCAGCCGCGGACCTGAATACATTCTCCATATTTAACAAAAAAGCTGTCAAGAAGCCACGCATCAAGTACGGGGCGATGAGCAGCGGACTGTTGTTAACTAAACAGTCATCGATCTCCCTGTTATTCGGCTTTTTCACAGCTTTATTTGTATACTGTCACTAAACACCGCCACTATACTAAACTGTTTAACCCCTATCCCACCGCTCTCGGACCCCACCGCAACTAAATAAAGTTATTAACCCCTAAATCGCCGCTCCCGGACCCCACCGCAACTCTAATAAAGTTATTAACCTCTATCCTGCCGCTCCCTGACCCCACCGCAACTCTAATAAACTTATTAACCCCTATCCTGCCGCTCCCGGACCCCACCACAACTCTAATAAACTTATTAACCCCTATCCCGCCGCTCCCGGACCCCGCCGCAACTAACTAAAGGTATTAACCCCTAAACCTCTGGCCTCCCACATCACTACCACTTACTAAACCTATTAACCCCTAAACCGCCAGCCCCCCACATCGCCATAAATTAAATAACCTATTTACCCCTAAACCTAACAACCAGCTAACTTTATATTAAATATTAACGCTTCCCTATCTTATAATAAATTTAAACTTACCTTTAGAATTAAATTAAACTATATTAAACTAAAAAATTAATCTACCCTAACTATTATAATAAAATAACATTAAACTATATTAAACTAATAATTAATCGACCCTAACTATCATACTAAAATTACATTATAATATATTAAACTAATAATTAATCTACCCTAACTGTTATACTAAAATTACATTAAACTACAAATTAAATTAACTATATTACATATTTAAACACCTAACCCTACTCAAATAATTCAAATCTACAATAAAAAATTACAAAGTTACAAAAAACTAACAGCTAAATTACAAAACATAACAAACACTGTTACAAAAAAAATAAACACTAAGTTACACAAAAGGGCCTTTTTGCGGGGCATTGCCCCAAAGAACTCTTTTACCTAAAAATAAAAAATACAAATACCCCCCAACAGTAAAACCCACCACCCACACAACCCCCCCAAATAAAACCCTATCTAAAAAACCTGAGCTCCCCATTGCCCTGAAAAGTGCATTTGTATGGGCATTGCCCTTAAAAGGGCATTTAGCTCTATTGCTGCCAAACCCTAATCTAAAAATAAAACCCACCCAATAAACCCTTAAAAAATCCTAACCCTAACCCCCGAAGATCCACTTACAGTTTCTGAAGAGCCGACATCCATCCTCAACGAAGCGGCAGAAGTCCTCATCAAAGCTGGCAGCAGTCTTCATCCAAGCGGCCGAAGTCTTCATCCAAGCCCGCAGAAGTCTTCACCCAGACGGCATCTTCTATCAGCCAACCAGAATTTAGGTTGAAAAAATCCTATTGGAGGTTGCAATCAGTCAATAGGATTGAGCTTTCATCCTATTAGCTGATCCAATCAGCCAATAAGATTGAGCTTGCATTCTATTGGCTGATTGGAATAGCCAATAGAATGCAAGCTGATTGCAACAGCCAATAGGATTTTTTCAACCTTAATTCCGATTGGCTGATAGAATTCTATCAGCCAATCGGAATCTACGGGATGCCATCTTGGATGACGTCATTTAAAGGAACCTTCATTCCGAAGAAGACCTCGTAAAAAGACAATGATCCGCGTCGGATATCATGAGGATGGAGCCGCTCCACGCCGGATGGATGAAGATAGAAGATGCCGTCTGGGTGAAGACTTCTGCAGGCTGGATGAAGACTTCAGCCGCTTGGATGAAGACTTCTGCCGGCTTCGATGATGACTTCTGCTGCTTCGTTGAGGATGGATGTCGGCTCTTCAGAAACTGTAAGTGGATCTTCAGGGGTAAGTGTTAGGATTTTTTTAGGGTTTATTGGGTGGGTTTTATTTTTAGATTAGGGTTTGGGCAGCAATAGAGCTAAATGCCCTTTTAAGGGCAATGCCCATACAAATACCCTTTTCAGGGCAATGGGGAGCTTAGGTTTTTTTATATAGGGTTTTATTTGGGGGGGTTGGTTGGTTGGGTGGTGGGTTTTACTGTGGGGGGGTATTTGTATTTTTTATTTACAGGTAAAAGAGCTGATTTCTTTGGGGCAATGCCCCGCAAAAGGCCCTTTTAAGGGCCATTGGTAGTTTATTGTAGGTTAGGGTTTTTTTTATTTTAGGGGGGGGGGGCTTTTTATTTTCATAGGGCTCTTAGATTAGGTGTAATTTGTTTAAATATTTCATAATTTATTTTTTATTTTGTGTAACTTAAAATTATTTGAGTAGGGTTAGGTGTTTAAATATATAATAAATAATAAAAAAACCCTAACCTACAATAAACTACCAATGGCCCTTAAAAGGGCCTTTTGCGGGGCATTGCCCCAAAGAAATCAGCTCTTTTACCTGTAAATAAAAAATACAAATACCCCCCCACAGTAAAACCCACCACCCAACCAACCAACCCCCCCAAATAAAACCCTATATAAAAAAACCTAAGCTCCCCATTGCCCTGAAAAGGGTATTTGTATGGACATTGCCCTTAAAAGGGCATTTAGCTCTATTGCTGCCCAAACCCTAATCTAAAAATAAAACCCACCCAATAAACCCTAAAAAAATCCTAACACTTACCCCTGAAGATCCACTTACAGTTTCTGAAGAGCCGACATCCATCCTCAACGAAGCAGCAGAAGTCATCATCGAAGCCGGCAGAAGTCTTCATCCAAGCGGCTGAAGTCTTCATCCAGCCTGCAGAAGTCTTCACCCAGACGGCATCTTCTATCTTCATCCATCCGGCGTGGAGCGGCTCCATCCTCATGATATCCGACGCGGATCATTGTCTTTTTACGAGGTCTTCTTCGGAATGAAGGTTCCTTTAAATGACGTCATCCAAGATGGCATCCCGTAGATTCCGATTGGCTGATAGAATTCTATCAGCCAATCGGAATTAAGGTTGAAAAAATCCTATTGGCTGTTGCAATCAGCTTGCATTCTATTGGCTATTCCAATCAGCCAATAGAATGCAAGCTCAATCTTATTGGCTGATTGGATCAGCTAATAGGATGAAAGCTCAATCCTATTGACTGATTGCAACCTCCAATAGGATTTTTTCAACCTAAATTCTGGTTGGCTGATAGAAGATGCCGTCTGGGTGAAGACTTCTGCGGGCTTGGATGAAGACTTCGGCCGCTTGGATGAAGACTGCTGCCAGCTTTGATGAGGACTTCTGCCGCTTCGTTGAGGATGGATGTCGGCTCTTCAGAAACTGTAAGTGGATCTTCGGGGGTTAGGGTTAGGATTTTTTAAGGGTTTATTGGGTGGGTTTTATTTTTAGATTAGGGTTTGGCAGCAATAGAGCTAAATGCCCTTTTAAGGGCAATGCCCATACAAATGCACTTTTCAGGGCAATGGGGAGCTCAGGTTTTTTAGATAGGGTTTTATTTGGGGGGGTTGTGTGGGTGGTGGGTTTTACTGTTGGGGGGTATTTGTATTTTTTATTTTTAGGTAAAAGAGTTCTTTGGGGCAATGCCCCGCAAAAAGGCCCTTTTGTGTAACTTAGTGTTTATTTTTTTTGTAACAGTGTTTGTTATGTTTTGTAATTTAGCTGTTAGTTTTTTGTAACTTTGTAATTTTTTATTGTAGATTTGAATTATTTGAGTAGGGTTAGGTGTTTAAATATGTAATATAGTTAATTTAATTTGTAGTTTAATGTAGTTTTAGTATAACAGTTAGGGTAGATTAATTATTAGTTTAATATAGTTGAATTTAATTTTAGTATAATAGTTAGGGTAGGTTAATTATTAGTTTAATATAGTTTAATTTAAATCTAAAGGTAAGTTTACATTTTTTATAAGATAGGGATGAGTTAATATTTAATGTAAAGTTTAGGGGTTGTTAGGTTTAGGGGTTAATAGGTTAATTTATTTTATGGCGATGTGGGGGGTTAATAGGTTTAGTAAGTGCTAGTGATGTGGGAGGCCAGGGGTTTAGGGGTTAATACATTTATTTAGTTGCGGTGGGTTCCGGGAGTGGCGGGATAGGGGTTAATAACTTTATGTAGGTGTCGGGGCGGTAGATTAGGGATTAATAAGTATAATGTAGGTGGCGGCAGTGTTGGGGCGGCAGATTAGGGTTAATATGTATAATGTAGGTGTCGGCGGTGTCGGGACAGTAGATTAGTGGTTAATAAGTATAATGTAGGTGGCGGCGGTGTAGGGGAGGTAGATTAGAGGTTAATAAGTATAATGCAGGTGGCGGCAGTGCGGTAGATTAGGGGTTAATAAGTATAATGTAGGTGGTGGCGTGGTGTAGGGGTGGCAGATTAGGGGTTAATAAGTATAATGTATGTGGCGGCAGTGTCGGGGCGGCAGATTAGGGGTTAATAAGTATAATGTAGGTGGCGGCGGTGTAGGGGCGGTAGATTAGGGGTTAATAAGTATAATGTAGGTGTCGGCGGTGTCGGTGCGGTAGATTAGGGGTTAATAAGTATAATGTAGGTGGCGGCGGTGTAGGGGCTGTAGATTAGGGGTTAATAAGTATAATGTAGGTGGCGGCGGTGTAGGGTTGGCAGATTAGGGGTTAATAAGTATAATGTAGGTGGCGGCGGTGGCGGGCGGCAGATTAGGGGTTAATAAGTATAATGTAGGTGGCGGCGGTGTAGGGGCTGTAGATTAGGGGTTAATAAGTATAATGTAGGTGGCGGCGGTGTAGGGTTGGCAGATTAGGGGTTAATAAGTATAATGTAGGTGGCGGCGGTGGTGGGGCGGCAGATTAGGGGTTAATAAGTATAATGTAGGTGGCGGTGGTGTAGGGGCGGCAGATTAGGGGTTAATAAATATAATGTAGGTGGTGGCGATGTCGGGGCGGCAGATTAGTGGTAAATAAGTATAATGTACGTGGCGGCGGTGTAGGGGCGGTAGATTAGGGGTTAATAAGTATAATGTAGGTGTCGGCGGTGTTGGTGCGGTAGATTAGGGGTTAATAAGTATAATGTAGGTGACGGCGGTGTAGGGGCGGTAGATTAGGGGTTAATAAGTATAATGTAGGTGGCGGCAGTGTAGGGGCGGCAGATTAGGGGTTAATAAGTATAATGTAGGTGGCGGCGGTGTCGGGCGGCAGATTAGGGGTGTTTAGACTCAGGGCTTATGTTAGGGTGTTAGGTGTAAACGTAACTTTTATTCTCCCATAGGAATCAATGGGATATCGGGCAACAGCGAACATAAGCTTTCTCTGCTTTCAGACTCCCATTGATTCCTATGGCATCCTCGGCCTCCAGTGCGGCATATTGAAAACCAGGTACGCTGAGCCGGAATAGTGGCGAGCGTACCTGTTAGACATTTGTTAACTAGCAAAAGTAGTCAGATAGTGCCAAATTTGCATTCGGAACATCTGTAATGACGTAAAACATCGATCTGTGTCGGACTGAGACTGGCGGATCATATGTTACGTCACAGATTTCAACTTTTGCCGGTTTGTAGGCTTTGATAACTAAGGGGAATCAAGCTCGCCACAATTACGCTGCAGAATTCCAGCGTATTTGCGGTTGACGGCTTGATAAGTAGGCCTCTATAAGTCAAGGTAAGCTTCAAATAATAGATCACATAAGTAAACCTCGCAGAGGTGGGGATAGGGGGTTGTTGCTAAAGCAAACTTAAGCAAAAAGAATCCTATTGGATATATGAATTAGGAACTCTAGAGCCAAAGGTTTTAAATAAAGAGTGGGATTTTTAACCTTAGCGCAACCCTCCTTCAGTGCAGCACTATTCACATGAACCTCTTCTTCTAATACTGCGCTAATCTGGGACCACACAAGGTGACCAGCATGAGTTCAGGAGATTTTTCCAGACACTCCCTCATGTGACCTTTCAGCTGCTCCTTCCACCTTCCTTACAAGTGCTGCTACATCACTACTTAGACACCAGGAACCCTTGCATCATTTTAAAGGAAGGCATCCATCTTGCTCAAGAGGTGAGTGAGTAAGGGTATGACCCAAACATAGGGTCTTTGATAAAAAAAAAAAATTCTGCTTGGAGAGAAATTATAGTGCAGACTTGACTTGACAGGGATTTAACTCACTGAAGACCTGATGATACAAACCTCTCCGCTCAGGCAAGATGGTATAAAATGATCCTCCATTACCGCAAGATCCCTAGTGAAATTCTAAAAAGGCAGATTTTCTCCAAGGGGCATTTCCTGCATTTCTGGATGTGAAGAATTGAGAATATAGCACTGCATGACATGAGAGTTCTGCTGCATTTACACTGTATGCTTTGTATTTTATATTACTTTACACTTCAGTTTAAGTTTTATTACATTTAAACTTTGCACTTTCTATTTGTTTTTTTTTTTTGTATATAGCAGTGTATTTATGATTATGATTTTACAAATTCGGATTATGTTTTCTCAGTTTCTGCGTAACTTTAAGAAATTAGGCTCATACTTTGCATAATCTTTTACAAATTACATTGCGCTTTGTATTTCTTCTATTTAAAATAAAACTGAAAAACTGACAACTTCAGTTTTCCAGAGAGCTTCATTATTTTCTATGGGCCTGATAAGCAAAGATTCTCTAGTTTGGAGAGAAATTATAGTGCAGACTTCACAGGAGCTAAACTCACTGTACCTTGAAGTCCCAGAGAGATGAGAGATGCCTTCCATAGAAAGTATTGAGGCACTCTGGGATACAAAATTTCACAGGGGAGAGAGAGGTTAACAGGAGAACCCCTGGCGCTGATAAAAAATTTAAATTTGCAGCAAATACAAATTAACCAAAAGAAGGGGTAAAACCATCAGCAGATAAAGATACACTGTGTGCAATGTGCGGCTTGCAGCATAAACGATTCTCTGTCTCAGTGTCCCACAGTTCAAATACGTGAGTTGCTTCACCCTTATAAGCATTAAGAAACTGTATACATTCGATAAATCAGCTTGAGCATAATAAAAAGGGAACTCACAGTTAAGATCCTGTTCACTGACCGTCATATACTTCAGCGTCTTGCTGCGTCCTGCAAATAAACTGCTACTCCAAACAGTGGCTATTACACCACTGAAGTGCTGTATCCTAACACACTCTCCGTCATGAGCCCTGTGGATATCCTAGATGTATTTGAAGATAAATGCAGTAAAAACTTCCAGTTCGGCTCCGGTGTGGTGGGTAAAAGGATACTTTATTCAACAAAATTATAAAAAGTAACAATAGAACAAACCACTCGCAAGTGATCAAGCCATATAAAACATAGGTGCTACAACTCCGGCCCTGCTTACGTCGGCTTGCTCACTTGCGAGTGGTTTGTTCTATTGTTACTTTTTATAATTTTGTTGAATAAAGTATCCTTTTACCCACCACACCGGAGCCGGACTGGAAGTTTTTACTGCATTTATCTTTAAATACAAATTAAACTGAATTGTTTTCACCACAATTAAACTTGCTTTTGGTATAGTTTAGTATTTATTCCTTTTCTGTCAGTTAAAAAAGTGATTTGTGAAGTCTGAGCAAACTTACGGCTAGATTACGAGTTGTGCGTTAGGGTAAAAAAGCAGCATTAAGAGGTCCTAACGCTGCTTTTTTACGCCCGCTGGTATTACGAGTTTTGAAGGTTTAGGTGTTCCGCACACTTGTTTGGCCTCACCGCAAAACGACTTACGTAAACTTTGTAAAGTCTTTTTTCTATGGGACTTCTATAGCGCCGGTATTACGAGTCTGTCCTGGGAGGCCAAACAGTGAGCGGTACACCCTCTCCTGTCAAGAGTCCTAACGCATTAAAAAGTCAGTAGTTAAGCCGTAACATAAACCTCATAACTAAAGTGCTAAAAAGTACACTAACACCCATAAACTACCTGTTAACCCCTAAACCGAGGCCCCCCGCATCGCAAACACTATAATAAAATTATTAACCCCTAATCTGCCGCTCCGGACACCGCCGCCACCTACATTATATTTATGAACCCCTAATCTGCTGCCCCCAACATCGCTGACACCTACATTATATTTATTAACCCCTAATCTGCCGCCGCAATGTCGACGCAACCTATCTACACTTATTGACCCCTAATCTGCCGCCCCCAACGTCGCCGCCACTATAATAAACATATTAACCCCTAAACCGCCGCACTCCCACCTCACAAACATTAGTTAAATATTATTAACCCCTAATTTGCCGTCCCTAACATCGTCTCCACCTACCTAAATTTATTAACCCCTAATCTACTGCCCCCAACATCGTCGACCCCTACATACAATTTATTAACCCCTAATCTGCCGCCCCCAATGTCGCCGCAACCTACCTACATTTATTAACCCCTAATCTGCCTCCCCCAATGCCACTATATTAAAGTTATTAACCCCTAAACCTAAGTCTAACCCTAACCATAACACCCCCTTACTTAAATATAATTACAATAAATCTAAATAAATATTACTATCATTAACTAAATAATTCCTATTTAAAACTAAATACTTACCTATAAAATAAACCCTAAACTAGCTACAATATAACTAATAGTTACATTGTAGCTAGCTTAGGGTTTATTTTTATTTTACAGGCAAGTTTGTATTTATTTTAACTAGGTAGAATAGTTATTAAATAGTTATTAACTATTTAATAACTACCTAGCTAAAATAAATACAAAAGTATCTGTAAAATAAAACCTAACCTAAGTTATACTAACACCTAACACTACACTATAATTAAATAAATTAACTAAATTAAATACAATTACCTAAATTAAATTAAATTAGCTAAAGTACAAAAACCCCCCACTAAATTACAGAAAATAATAAACAAATTACAGATATTTAAACTAATTACACCTAATCTAATAGCCCTATCAAAATAAAAAAAGGCTCCACCAAAATAAAAAAACCCTAGCCTAAACTAAACTACCAATAGCCCTTAAAAGGGCCTTTTGCGGGGCATTGCCCCAAAGTAATCAGCTCTTTTACCTGAAAAAAAAATACAAACAACACCCCCAACAGTAAAACTTACCACCCACACAACCAACCCCACAAATAAAATACATTCTAAAAAACCTAAGCTCCCCATTGCCCTGAAAAGGGCATTTGGATGGGCATTGCCTTTAAAAGGGCAGTTAACTGTTTTGCAGGCCCAAAGTCCCTACCTAAAAATAAAACCCACCAATACACCCTTAAAAAAACCTAACACTAACCCCCTGAAGATCGACTTACCGGGAGACGTCTTCATCCAAGCCAGGCCGAAGTCACCAACGAAGCCGGGAGAAGTCTTCATCCAAGCCGAGCGAAGTGGTCCTCCTGACGGGCAGAAGTCTTCATCCAGACGGCATCTTCTATCTTCATCCATCCGACGAGGAGCGGCTCCATCTTCAAGACATCCTCTTCCTCCGACGACTAAAGACGAATGAAGGTACCTTTAAGTGACGTCATCCAAGATGGTGTTCTAGAAATTAATATACAAAATTTAGGGACTGGGAATAGTTAAAAATGTTAACTCATGGATAACTGGATAAAAGACAGGGAGAAATGAGTAGTAGTAAACGGATCATACTTAGATTGGACAAAGGTAATCAGTGGAGTCCCCCAGGGATCAGTACTAGGCCCTGTTATTTTTAATATTTTTATTAATGACTTAGAGCAAGGATTAAATAGCAACATCTCTATTTTTGCAGATGATACAAAGTTGTGTAAGGTCATTAGGTCAGAGCAGGATAACCTTGCTTTTCAAGGGGATCTACAAAAAATAGAATAACGGGCAGGTAAATATAAAATGAAATTAAATACCAGAATATTTAAGGTTCTACATTTTGGAAGTAAAAATAAGCAGGATATTTATCATTTAATTGGGACAAGACTTAGCAAAACAGGAAGAAAGGGATTTGGGAGTATTTATAAATAAGAAGCTAAAGATGGGTGCACAAGGAGGGGCAATGACTTCTAAAGCTACTAAGATACTAGCATGTATTAAAAGTGGCATTAATGCAAGAGAGAAAAGCATAATTATGTCACTATATAAATCCCTGGCAAGACCTCACATTGAGAGTGCAGTTCTGGGGACCAATGTCAAAAAAAGATATTGCAGAACTAGAAAAAGTTCAGAGAAGGGCCACAAAACTAATAAGGTGAATGGAGAATTTAAGCTATGAGGAGAGCTTAGCCAAACTGGGTCTGTTTAGTCTACAATAAAGGTGTTTGAGAGGTGACATGCTTACTGTATATAATTATATTCAAGGCCCATATACAGAGATGGGGGAAGCTCTGTTTATTCCAAGAAAATTGTTTGTGACACAAGGAGGCCAATTTAACAAATGTCTGTCAGACCTGATCCGACAGTGCGGATCAGGTCCGACAGACATCACTTAATGTGGAGAGCAATACGCTCTCCGTATTCAGCATTGCACCAGCAGCTTACAAGATTGTACTTGATCGGGTTGAATTGTGAGACCGCTGCTCCATAACTTGTGTTTCTGGCGAGTCTGAAGACTTTCCAGAAACACGGGCCTTCAAGCTCCATTTGGAGCTTGATAGATAGGCCCCATTGTCACAATTTAAGACTGTAAGAGCAATCAAATTGTGGAACTCATTACCTAAGGAGGTAGTAAATGTCAATACCTTAGATATATTTAAAAATGGTTTAGATACAATTCTGGCCAGAAACATAACTCAGGGATATGATTGCTTGTGTTAAATTAGTCACCTTTTTTAATGGGATTAATTTAAGCTCAACTGGAGCTTTTTTTGTAATTATATTAAGATAGGTTGAACTTGATGGACTTCTATCTTTTTTCAACCTCATCTACTATGTTACAGATAAATATACAAAGTATGATACTAATAATACCATTATCCGAATTTGTTAAATCACTGCTGTGTCTAAATCTAAATGTATTAAAATATATAATAGTGCAAAAGCGTTAATGTAGTAATACTGAAAGGACCCAATCTAAAGTTTAAAGTAATAAAAAAAAAGTGCAACATAGCTCTCATGTCACGCAGTGCTATATTGCACTGGGCTTGTCTCCCCTTCACAAACAGAATTGAGAGAGATCTTGCAGTGCTGGAGGATTCCTCTCTTTTTCTTTTAGCATTCAGTGAGTTCTGCCCCTGTGAAATCTGCACTACAATTTCTCTCCAAGCATTAGAATCTTTTATCAACAGGCACCGAATGCTAAAAGAGAAAAGGGCAGAACTGGAAGTCGCACAGAGATTAAAAATATCCTCCTATAAAACTCTGCGAAATCTCTAGACAGGCACATTTTGCTATACATTTCTACTGAGTTTTCTCTGCATTTCTGTATGTGAAAGAAAGTTCCTGTGCAATATAGCACTGCATGACATGAACGTTAGTTATACTTATACTTTGTATTTTTTATTACTTTATACTTCAGATTTGGTCCCTTCAGTATTATTGAATTTATTAGACATGTGCATGGCGAAAAAATTCGGTTCGGTTCGGATCGATTCAGAATTTTTCGAAGTTCGGTTCGGATCGATTCAAATTCGGAAAATTATGAATCGATTCGTTTCGGATTCGTTTCGGATTCATTCGGATTCAAAGAAATTCGGCTGGATTCGGTTCGATTCGGTTCGTAAATTCGGCATTTCGGTAAGTGTTAGGTGGGATTAGACTAGTATTATACTGTATATTAGGTGTTAACCTAACATACTGTACAATACTAGTGTAATCCCAATGGCCATCCGAATTTACGAATCGATTCGGTTCGATTCGGTTCGATTCGGAAAATTCGGCAGAATTTTAATTCGGAAATTCGGTTCAATCCGAATCGCCGAATTTGCCGAATTTTCTGAATTTCCGAATCGAAACGAAACGGATCACACATGTCTAGAATTTATGCTTTGCACTTATAGATCTAGAAGAAAGCAGTGATTTTGAAAGCTTCTATGCTACTTTAACAATTTAGGATCATATTTTGTATATCTCTGTGTATATTTTACAAATTACATTGCATTTTGTATTTACTCTAAAACTGGCATTTTTAGAAAGTGGGAGGGACAGTAGAGTTCCTTGGGCTGAACAGGGGAGTTCCCAGGGTATGACTGAAACTCTCTCACAATTCTCATGAAATGCTGTAAGCATTTTTCACAAGCTGGTCTCATTGAATTATCTCACCAGATTTATGCAGGTTTGCTCAAAATTCACAATACACCTATTTAACTGCCAGAAAAGTAATTTATACTAAACTGTAGGCAAAAGTTTGTTAAATTGCATTGAAAACATTTCAGTGTAATTTGTATTTGCTGCAGACTGAGCCTATGGGGCCGATTCATCAAGTTCCGAAAGGTTCACCAGAAACAGGAGTTAAGAAGCAGGGGTCTTAAGACCACTGCTCCTTAACTCGTCCACCAACTCTGAGGCAGCAGACAGTAATCCGTCTGATAACATATGATCGGGTTGATTAACAATCTGCAGGGGGCGGCATTGCACAAGCTTTCATCATTTATTGATGTGTGGCAGACATGATCGCTACAGCAGATCATGTCCATCCACACTTTCATAAATCGGCCCCTTTATATAAGTCCTGTGTGCTCTTTTGCTATATTTGCTCTCCCCTGTATACCAGAGAGCATCATTACTTTCTATGGAAGGCATCTCTCATCTCTCTGGAACTTCCAGATTCTGCCCTTTTTCTTATAAAATTCAGTGAGTTCAGCCCCTGTGAAGTCTGCACTGTAATTTCTCTTCAAGCTAGAGAACCTTTGTTCATCGTTCCCATAGAAAGCAATGAAGCCCTCTGGGAAACTGAAGCTGCCAGTTTTATTTTTAATAGAAAAAAATACAAAGATAAACATAAATATACAAGATAAACATAAATATGTAAACTATGACCCAAAATTGTTAAAGTTACACAAAAACAGTGAAAGCATAATCAGAGTTTGTAAAGTCACAATCCTAAATACACTACTGTTTACAGAATCTAAATGCATTAAAATACAAAATAGAAAGTGCAAAGATGAAATGTAATAACACTTAGGGCCCGATTACAAGTGGCGTTCTAATAATAGAGCGGGTAGCGATAGGCGATATCGCTGGACCAACCCTAACATTAGTGCTGGACTTCATATTACAAGTCCCTGTTAAAGCATGCTTTACTTTAAATGGATATCACAACCATGCATACTTGCGCTGATAAGTTGAACGTTATAGGTTGCACTTGAGTGAAAGCCAAAACTAAGCTAGAATATTAAGCATATATTGAGTCCTTAAGTAAAGTAAAGTTTAAAAATAAAGTTGCACAAAAAACATGTGTAAGACACATTCAAATAAAGTATTACACACATTTTTATATATATATATATATATATATATATATATATATATATATACATATATAATGTTTAATAAATATATATAATTAAAATGGTTAAAAAGGATATAGCATATGACAAGTTGTTTGACTGGGAAGGGTTCCTTTGTATGTATATATATATATATATACCTGTACATTGGGCTGATGAAGGGGTGAATACCCCGAAAGGTCACTGTAAAATTTTGTTATACACTTGATAAGACCAGAGAGTGAGCAATAGAAAAATTGGAGCACCGAGTCAATCCAGGTTAAAATCAAATTTATTGAAAAACATACATAATTATAGGGTCCCGGGGATAAAACTGAGTCAATAGTAAGGAAAAAAGGTAATGGCTGACATGTTTCGGCTCACACGCCATACTCCAAGCCACGTGTAAAACATTTTACATTGCGTCCTGTTAAAATACTTTCTCTACAATCCCATTGGCCAAAAGGTACACACCTTCAGTTCTCCACGCCAATCGGGTAGCTAATAGTATATGTAGTTCCCATTGGTCATTCTCTAGACCAATCAGAAACTATTAGAGTATGAAATCCCCTTCAGACTACGTTATTGCAATTCAGACACTTGAAAACGTTATGTAAAATATATTACAAAGTCATATTTGTCCAGATATATACTAGCACCGTATCTTAATGCTGCTAATAATGCTTCATGTAAGTAGTAATGGGATCTTAAGCACTCCATTCAGAGTTTAGCTCTGTGTTTAATCTCGATAGCATTGGGATATTAACTCCCTATTCAAAATTGAACCCTATTTTTACTATTTCTTAAATAGTTGATGCATTGGCTTTGCTTAGTATAGAAAACCATCACATCTGCCAGTATTTATAATGTGACTATTGGTCTAAATATTTGTCTTATATTTAACTCTATGTTTCAATTAACAGTGAAGACATCAATTGATACATTAACTTTACTTAATATTGAAGACTACCACATCTACAAGTATATACAAGATGACTAATTGTCTAATTTTATTTCTATTGAAATCTAAAAAATAGACATAGGGTTTAGGGGATGGGAGGCAAGGAAGGAGACTAATATTTAATAATTCACTGAGATTACCCTATAATGAAAAATTACTGTTGTGTCATATTAGAGGATAAATCTAAAAAATTCTGGTGCATCGTTTATTTTTCTCTAATTTTATTACAGATTGGACTTGGACTTTTATATATTGTTTACTATATTGTGCAATATATTTTTTAAGTGTTTTGATTACCCTACCAGAATAATTATTATTCAGTGTATTATTAATCTTTGATAGGATTGGCGCTACTTTGGTGTGTTTTTACACTCCTTTTTTGTTTCGTCATATTAGAGGATATTTACACTGTTGAAAATGCTAATGTTGCCCATATTATAGTGGCAATTATCATCAAAACGAATTATTACCAGAAATTTATGATGTCAAATTCGGAGTTGAGACCTCCTGGTATCCTAGTTTTTAATTTGAATATCCAGAAGGCCTCTCTATCTGCTAACTTTCTTGCCCTATTCTCTCCCCATTTTACAGGGAGAACTGTCTCTATAATGTTCCACTTAAAGTGACTCACATCTTTATTATGAAATTGAGAGAAATGATGATTAATCAGAGGTGTTGTAAGGGTACCAGATCTTATGTCAGCCAGATGTTCTTTGATTCTGACCCGTGCCTCCCTTGTACTAAGACCTACGTACTGAAGTCCACATTGGGTACAGGAGATCACATAAACTATGTATGTTGACCGACAATTAAGACACAGCTTTATCGAAAACCTTTCACCAGGGCCGGATTGGGCCGCCGGGATACCGGGAAAAATCCCGGTGGGCCGGGAGCTGGTGGGCATGTTGTATTGATTGAATTTGTGAATGAGAGGCCACCGCCCACCGGACACAAGCAGGTGATTACCAGGGTGTGCAGTAGGCCGACTGATGGGTCCATGCAGGATAAGAGAAGTGATTGAATTAATTTGTGAATGAGAGGCCGCCGCCGGAGCAGGTCACAGGTGATTACCGAGGCATCCTGTAGGGATCCACAGGCGCGGTAAGTCCACATGCGCCTAGTACTACAAGTCTATGTTTTTAATCGGTTGGCTGCTAAAGAGGTAGCAGCCCTCTCTGGCAGCCAAGGTGATATCTATGCTGGTGAGTCTGTAAACCGAACGGGTAGTGAGCGGCTGAGCCAGCTGTACATCATTTATTAAATATGTTGTATACAGTATTGTGCAATGTAGTCTTAACCTATGGTATTGGTACATACAGGTTGTTCTATAGTGGCCTGTCACTAAACAAATGGGCGAAGGGCTTAAGCTTGCATGCAGTGTATGTATAATATATAAATGTGTTATGTGTATGTAATATATATATACAGGGAGTGCAGAATTATTAGGCAAATTAGTATTTTGACCACATCATCCTCTTTATGCATGTTGTCTTACTCCAAGCTGTATAGGCTCGAAAGCCTACTACCAATTAAGCATATTAGGGGATGTGCATCTCTGTAATGAGAAGGGGTGTGGTCTAATGACATCAACACCCTATATCAGGTGTGCATAATTATTAGGCAACTTCCTTTCCTTTGGCAAAATGGGTGAAAAGAAGGACTTGACAGGCTCAGAAAAGTAAAAAATAGTGAGATATCTTGCAGAGGGATGCAGCACTCTTAAAATTGCAAAGCTTCTGAAGCGTGATCATCGAACAATCAAGCGTTTCATTCAAAATAGTCAACAGGGTTGCAAGAAGCGTGTGGAAAAACCAAGGCGCAAAATAACTGCCCATGAACTGAGAAAAGTCAAGCGTGCAGCTGCCAAGATGCCACTTGCCACCAGTTTGGCCATATTTTAGAGCTGCAACATCACTGGAGTGCCCAAAAGCACAAGGTGTGCAATACTCAGAGACATGGCCAAGGTAAGAAAGGCTGAAAGACGACCACCACTGAACAAGACACACAAGCTGTAACGTCAAGACTGGGCCAAGAAATATCTCAAGACTGATTTTTCTAAGGTTTTATGGACTGCTGAAATGAGAGTGAGTCTTAATGGGCCAGATGGATGGGCCCGTGGCTGGATTGGTAAAGGGCAGAGAGCTCCAGTCCGACTCAGACGCCAGCAAGGTGGAGGTGGAGTACTGGTTTGGGCTGGTATCATCAAAGATGAGCTTGTGGGGCCTTTTCGGGTTGAGGATGGAGTCAAGCTCAACTCCCAGTCCTACTGCCAGTTTCTGGAAGACACCTTCTTCAAGCAGTGGTACAGGAAGAAGTCTGCATCCTTCAAGAAAAACATGATTTTCATGCAGGACAATGCTCCATCACACGCGTCCAAGTACTCCACAGCGTGGCTGGCAAGAAAGGGTATAAAAGAAGAAAATCTAATGACATGGCCTCCTTGTTCACCTGATCTGAACCCCATTGAGAACCTGTGGTCCATCATCAAATGTGAGATTTACAAGGAGGGAAAACAGTACACCTCTCTGAACAGTGTCTGGGAGGCTGTGGTTGCTGCTGCACGCAATGTTGATGGTGAACAGATCAAAACACTGACAGAATCCATGGATGGCAGGCTTTTGAGTGTCCTTGCAAAGAAAGGTGGCTATATTGGTCACTGATTTGTTGTTTTTTTGTTTTTGAATGTCAGAAATGTATATTTGTGAATGTTGAGATGTTATATTGGTTTCACTGGTAAAAATAAATAATTGAAATGGGTATATATTTGTTTTTTGTTAAGTTGCCTAATAATTATGCACAGTAATAGTCACCTGCACACACAGATATCCCCCTAAAATAGCTATAACTAAAAACAAACTAAAAACTACTTCCAAAACTATTCAGCTTTGATATTAATGAGTTTTTTGGGTTCATTGAGAACATGGTTGTTGCTCAATAATAAAATTAATCCTCAAAAACACAACTTGCCTAATAATTCTGCACTCCCTGTGTATATATATATATATATATATATATATATATATATAGTGACATTGTAGTGATCAACTTATTTAATAATTGGTGAAATCTGAGCCGTAAGGGGCGGGGCTGAGCCATAGAGGGCGGGACTGATCAGGAGGGGGCGGGACTGATCAGGAGGGGCGGGCTGGGCCCGGTCATACACATTTCCAAGGCCGGTCTGATTTCCCAGTCCGGCCCTGCCTTTCACCTGTGGCTAGGCAGTCAAAACTATCTCCTAATTGTGCCTTGGCACATGCCACACAGATTAGATAATTACAGTGGTACACCCCATTGAAACTTAGCCAAGATGATGTATTACTAATGTTCGTTTTCAATCTTGTTGGGGCCACCATATTGCCCACTGTTTTACCCCTTTTGTATGCAAACTTAATTCCATTCTTTACCATATTTTGCAGCCCATCATCGGCTGAAAGAAGTGGAAGATGTCTCCTTACTATACTGCATATTTGGGGATATTGTTAAGTAAAGTTAATGTATCAATTGATGTCTTCACTGTTAATTGACAAACAGTAAACATAGGGTTAAATATAAGACAAATATTTAGACCAATAGTCACATTATAAATATTGGCAGATGTGATGGTTTTCTATACTAAGCAAAGCCAATGCATCAACTAAGGTCATTGCTGCTGTTTAAGAAATAGTAAATATAGAGTTAAATTTTGAATAGGGAGTTAATATCCCACCGCTATCGAGATTAAACACAGATCTAAACTCTGAATGGAGTGCTTAAGATCCCATTACTACTTACATGAAGCATTATTAGCAGCATTAAGATACAGTGCTAGTATATATCTTGACAAATATGACTTTGTAATATATTTTACATAACGTTTTCAAGTGTCTGAATCGCAATAGCGTAGTCTGAAGGGGATTGCATACTCTAATAGTTTCTGATTGGTCTAGAGAATGGAAGGTGTGTACCTTCTGACCAATGGGAACTACATATACTATTAGCTACCCGATTGGCGTGGAGAACTGAAGGTGTGTTCCTTTTGGCCAATGGGAATGTAGGGAAAGTATTTTAACAGGACGCAATGTAAAATATTTTACACGTGGCTTGGAGTACGGTGTGTGAGCCAAAACATGTCAGCCATTACCTTTTTTCCTTACTATTGACCCAGTTTTATCCCTGGGGGTCACTGGACCCTATAATTATGTATGTTTTTCAATAAATTTTATTTTAACCTGGATTGACTCGGTGCTCCAATTTTTCTATTGCTTATTGTCATTTTGGCCACTTTGAGAGCACGAGTGCTATCAGGCACCTGCAAAGGGGGAGGAATTGACCGCATTTGGCAACTTTGATTGAACCAGCAAGCTAGTGGTGTCAACACACTAGTGAGCAGAGAGCGACAAGGGAGGTGTCACTAACTACGGACACAGATGAAAATAAACTAAGCGGCTGTTCTAAAGAGTCATTATCTTTGACTGTTGAAGTGAGACTGTCAGATACATCAATGTGATTAAAGGGACAGTCAACACCAGAATTTTTGTTGTTTTAAAGATAGATAATCCCTTTATTACCCATTCCCCAGTTTTGCATAACCAACACTGTTGTAATAATATACATTTTACCTCTGTGATTATCTTGTATCTAAGCACCTTCTGACAGCCCCCTGATCACATGACATTTTATTTATTATCTATTGACTTTTATTTTAGCCAATTAGTGCAGTGTCTGCCACAATCCACGGGCATGCTCACAATGTTATCTATAGGGTTTACCTGAACTAGCTCTCCCCTGCTGTGAAAAGCAAATACCAAAGCATGTGATTAGAGGCGGCCTTCAAGGGCTTAGAAATTATCATATGAGTCTTCCTAGTTCTAGCTTTCAACTAAGAACACCAAATGAACAAAGCAAAATTGGTGATGAAAGTAAATTGGAAAGTTGTTTAAAATGGCATGCCCTATTTGAAACATGAAAGTTTTTTTTGGACTAAACTGTCCCTTTAACTATCACTATCTGTTGCTGTACCCAACAGTCTCCCACAGCTAACTTCTTTGACACACAATTTGCACTTACCAATGCACTTACCAATAGTCCCACAACGTGTCTCTGCCTGTCCTTCTATCGCTGAGGAGTTTGCATTTTTAGATTTGGCACCACTATCTGTCTTTATTGAAATAATTTTTCCTTTCCTACTGGTGGAACTAGGGGATTTGCAAGTGGTGGTGGTTTGCTAGTATTGACAGTGCAACACTGCTGGTAATACTATCGTGTCAGCTGGCTGGGATGCTGAAAATTCCCAGCCTGCGCTACTTAGCACATAGGGTGCTGCCATACATGTGAGTATAACAACAACACAAGATATGCATATACTCCTTTGCAACCACAGTATCAAACTAGGAGGCACCCTCTGTATGTGATCTTTCACAGATTTATCTTTTTTTGTATTGACAGTGGTTACATTAGTAGTGGAAGTGTCAACATGGGTAGTGGGTGATGCTGTTGTAGTAACTGGGGGTTCTATAATTGGAGATGATGGTGGCGATGGAGAGGGAGATAATGCAGGTGGAAATTGCTGGCATGTAACTGGGGAGGAACTTGAGCTGATGCCCAGCATGCACGGCTTCTGTAGTGGAACCTCTTTCTCCGCTATCTTCTCAGGCTTGTAATCAATTTACTCCTGGTCTAGAGTAAAAGTTAAAGCAGACATGGTGTTAATATCTTCATCACCCAAACCAGAGACTTCTACTCAGTAATTCCCTCTTCACCCTGACTGCTTGGCAAAATGTGATTATCTACTACTCCTGCAAATTCTTTCTTGCTGCTGCAAAGAGTCTGATAAACCCACCTGACTGCTGCTATAAAATATGGAGTGTATCAGGACAGTGATGGAACTGGCAGATGGTGGCACTGGGGCAAACACTGGTCCAAGTAATTTTGGGAGTAGATCGTCTAAACAGCTGATGTGTACATAGAGGCTGCATGGTAAACTTGTACCCCCTCCCAATCCTACTACTATGCTTGGAGCCAAACGATGTTAATTTAGCACTTAAACCTTTAGTTTTCCTCACTGTTCACTATAGTTTTATGAGTGGACATAGATGACCCTCACTGCTAAAGATGTTGCTGCTAGTCCTGGTAGCGATGGGCCCTGCATATCCCTTTCTCCTGCTTGACATGGTATTGATTGCCTGATACAACAGATGCTGAAGATGACCTTGCTACTGCTCCTCTAGATGTTTGAGATAGAGCAGCAGACAATGGCCTTGAAAATGATATTTGACTCTGTAAAGCAGAAGCAATTATGCTTGTCCCACTTCTACCCACTAGACAAGTAGAAGCAGACTCTGGTAGTGACGGTGCTGGGGTTTTATGGTGAAGGCAGGAGGACACATAATACCTTCTGACTGACTAATCATTTTATTACAGAATACATTATTTAGTTGTTTGTTGTTGGGCTCTTTGACACACAAAAAGGGGAATTTGGCATGAACTTTTAAATATTGGAATAAATGTAAGGGAAGGCAGGAACCAACTCAGTATCAGTATAATAACCCCATTGTAGTTAGAAATGACTTCAATTAAAGCAGTACTATGCACTGTGTGTGCAATAAGCTACTAAAATTAAATATATATATTGTTTTTTTAAATGAAACCTATACTATGGTAGACCCCACAAAGTATTTTCAATAAAAAGAGATTTCCTCCAGAGGGCGCACATCTACATTTGTAAAGTCTCTCTAAAATCAAATGGTATATATGAATAAGAAAATAGTAATAAAAAATCCTTATCACAACCAGTGTTCCCTCTAAGGCCGGTTTTGTGAGCGGCCCAGCAGGGAAACAGTTAATAAAGTAATCACACCATGCAAGTCAGAATTATGTAATGTTTGCTGATTGCTCTAATTAACTGTTTCACTGCTGGGCTGCTCACAAAACTGGCCTTAGAGGGAACATTGATCACAACAATGCATCACAGTCTATGTGATAAATACATTTTAAATGTAAACTGAAGTAACACATGGCTGCTCCACTTTGTTTCGCCAATGCCTGTATGGTACAATCTGTGAACTAACGCAAAATAAAGGGGCGCCACATATCATGATCTTGTCTGATAAAATACACACATAGTGAAATATATGGAATTCAACTCAGAATGTGGTTGTCCTTACAATTTATGCAGGTTGAAACAGCGATCAGCTCCTTGATACAACTGATCTTGCTCCTTGTCTGTAAGGTGGGGTGCACCAAAAGATTTGCAGCTCCAAATTGATGAATAAAATCTGTTTAATAATAAAATCTATTTCTCAGCTCAGCAACCGTTTCCCCATTCCATTCGGATATTTGTGATTGCAGACAAATTCTGAGGTGGTTAAACATGTTACAGGTTTCTGGAATTGAAAAATAACTTTATGGAGTGCGGCTAGATAATTAAAGGAAACACTATTTTATGTTCAGAATAGATCTTAGAGTAGAGTAGAATATCATCTAAATAAATACTAAAAATTAATTGATATAGATCATTTCAAAAGATGTAATTCATGAATCTTTGTAAGACAGTTAGGCCTTGTATAACTCAAAACGCATGACATTAAATGGTCTCTTTCATTCATCTCCATTTTGAATTCTGATTAAATTGAAGGTTCCAGCATGTGATGAAGAGGGCTTGTGACCAGAGTTTATTAAAGAGTTCTTTGAAAAGACTCTGATTCAGATCTAGATAAGGAATAGATCTTTCATTTTGGTATAGCCATCCCAAGTAGAAGATTTGTTTAACAGTCATAGCGTATGTGGGGAGGAAGATCCTCTGCTTTCTTTTTTGAGAAGACATCCTTAACATCTAAATATATTCAAATGGTAATTCAAAATCTTCATTATAGAAAAAGGAAGAACTTTTGTTAACAACAAGCGCCAAAGCATAGTTTGCTCCAAGACACAAATTCCTAAGAGAACGTGGAAAATGTGCTTATATAATTGTAGCCATGGAAACTCTAAAATGACAGTTGCAAATTGTGCTGTACTGTATCAAACTCCAACATTACAGGGAATAGGCTGAGTATGACCGTCTATGACACCATAGCTGAGCAGCTGTCCACCTATGATAGAGGCTTTGAGGACATAGTATTTTTAATGTAGGCTTTGCCAAACTTCTTGACCAGAGAATCAAATGTTTCTGAATCAAAACTGTGTCTATAGTTTGAAACATTGGGTGAGATTTGATTCTTAACAAAGTTCCTGGGTAGGTTGGATAGTCTCTCATGTTTCTATGTCTCTGCTTTTTGGTCTCTGATAAGTAAATTTAAGTGGCTTCCAAAGATTCCTCAGGAGGTACGTTGTCCTCAGATTGGAGAGGAGGAGGAATAACCTGGGAGCTAGATGCAAATAAGGATTAGTAATTTTCTATCCTTCTACAATTGTTGTTTAATATGTCTTGTATCCAATTTGATGCACCTACTATAAGGTCTTCTAAAGAATCTAGAATGTCTTGTTAAACCAGTTTATTCTTGAGATGGTCTGACAGATATTTACTGAATGCATAGTTGATGGCTCACTTATTTCAGCTAGTCTCAATGACGTAGCTTGTCTCAGTGTCTCAATGGAGATCCAAAAGAGATGCCTTAGCTGCTCTGACTCTTTGTTTTATCAAAATCTGCTTTCTGATTAGTTAAATAACTGTGCATCGTGAAGGATTGGATCTTCTTTTTCCAGTGAAAGGTGATACCCAGGACAAAGTTACACTGTTACTTAAGCAAAAGCCACTGGGTCATTCCAGAAGTGTAAATCACATTGGCTCAAAAATGTTTCTGGATGGCACTAGGAGTTGGCCTAGTCTCAGTGACTTGCACATGTGTTTTAATTCTGTCAGCTGATTTAGTTTATTATCCACATTCCACAGATTTGCTGCCTAATCTCCCAGAAGCTTTAGCCATGACCTTTAAAGTCGTCAATCCCCGGCCTTAACCTTATAACCATTATAAGCTAACATAATAACTATAAATAAAGAGTTACACACAACTTTGGTATAAAATTTGGCCGCAGCCATTTTATTAACATCACAAGTTAAATATTGTGTAATAAATATTTTCAAACATTTTTTAACAGAACATACCTGATGTTCATAAATAACATTCCAATCAAAACTGTCAAATAAAACTGTCAATTCCCCACAGCGGTGCTAGTTCCCAAACCCACAAAACAAGATGGCCGTTATTCAACAACTGGACTCAACTATATCCCTGTTGAGTCCGTCCAAGGACACCTACACTTTAATAGGGAACCCCTTGCCCCTATAAAACCAGTTGCCCACTCACCCCATGGAGAGGCAACTACTTAAAATCCTCCAAATCACTTGGCCATATTGCATACCATATTTGTCTGGGAACTAGCACCCCCGCCTTGCTGCGACGAACACGAAACAAGGAAGGAAAACAAAATTAGGGAGGGAGGGAGCACTTTCCAGAAAAGGTTTGATAAATAATCTGATGACAGATTCTCCCGCTCTTTCCTTAAATGCGTAACAGCGCGTGCTAAGCCCGCCACCTTACAGGTACCAACCAATCACACCCAAGGCCTAATTCCTCCAACGGTCAAGTCCCCTTCCCGTTACTTCGAACTCCCAGGGGTTCCCTGACCTTTAAAGTCGTCAATCCCCGGCCTTAACCTTATAACCATTATAAGCTAACATAATAACTATAAATAAAGAGTTACACACAACTTTGGTATAAAATTTGGCCGCAGCCATTTTATTAACATCACAAGTTAAATATTGTGTAATAAATATTTTCAAACATTTTTTAACAGAACATACCTGATGTTCATAAATAACATTCCAATCAAAACTGTCAAATAAAACTGTCAATTCCCCACAGCGGTGCTAGTTCCCAAACCCACAAAACAAGATGGCCGTTATTCAACAACTGGACTCAACTATATCCCTGTTGAGTCCGTCCAAGGACACCTACACTTTAATAGGGAACCCCTTGCCCCTATAAAACCAGTTGCCCACTCACCCAATGGAGAGGCAACTACTTAAAATCCTCCAAATCACTTGGCCATATTGCATACCATATTTGTCTGGGAACTAGCACCCCCGCCACCGACTGGACTGACCGAACAGCCCAGTCCCGCCAAACCCAACATTTTCCCCAACGCTTCTTTTATATAAAAAAGAAATAGCTGCAGCCCAAATTGGTTAAAATGAACACCATCTTTTAAGTAAAATTCCTCAGCCCCGTCTACTTCGAAATCTGGGTGGAAAACTACACTTCCCCCCAACCTTTTAACAAAAGAGCTAACTATTTTGTTAATTTTCTTGCGGCTCTTTTCTAGCCTATCGTAATCCCTCGCTGATCTCCAAACCAGCCTAGGAGTAATCTGTGACCAGACTATTTTTATTCCGGGATAAAGCTCCTTTATATTGCCCAGATCCCTTTTAATTCTTCTCACTAATTATTTTTGAGGAATCATACCTAAATCATTTCCCCCCAAATGCACTATCAAAACATCAGGACGGGGAAAAAAATCTGCCATAGTCTAGAAACAACGGAAACAAGAGATCCCAGCACATGCCCCTAATCCCAAACCATTTGACCTCCCATTGATCAACTGGACACCCGAGCTGAAGGCCGCCCATTTTCTTACTGGCCTCAGCATTGGCCCAGTATATAAACGAATGCCCCATCACCCATACGATCCTCACACCTAAAATAAAAGAAATAAAGAAAGTATTCAGGATGATTACAGCTCAAACATTCCAAAACATACGCTCTATTCAAGGGTTTTTTTTTGTTTGTTTTTTTTTTATAACCTTAAATCAGGCCTAACATAGGATTTATAACGACTTGAACCCCATCTACCAATCTTTTTTACTATATCCTCTCTGAGACCTAACATAGCAGCTTCAGTAGCAGCTCCAATCCGGAAAGAGTGAGATCCGAACTCTAAAGGATTAAGACCCAATAGAACAATTGAACCTTTTAAAATGGCTCTAAATTGATACTGTGATAAAAAAGAACCATCTGAGTGAACCAACAAAGGGCCATCCTGCAAAGGCCGTATGGACCCATAAAGCATCATTACCTGACATGGACATATCTCTCCACCACTAGGGAACAGCACTATGTTCTTGCCTTTCCCATATATGTCCGTTTTACTACTTCTCAGTAATATTTCTACCCTGCTATCGTTCCATATTACATCTTCTTTTTGTAAACCTCCTGAAACTTTTTTGCTAGGGCTTACCAATTCCGAAATTCTAAATGCCCCAAAAAAGGCCAATACAAAGGCCGTTCTGAACAATATTATTTCAAATCTTGATGCACAAATCTCTGCTAATACTACCCAAATTTTTTTAAGTAAAGAAAATGTAATAGGCCTTCTCTTATTTCTAACCTTTGCCTTTTTCTTCAAGCCTTTAAGAACTTGACGTACCCAAAAAACTTTTGTAACATCAGACAAACCTAATAAACGAAATCTAAAAGCAAGGGCCGCCAATCTTCTTTCCATATTAGATGGTGACAAACCCAAATTTCCCCAATGCCACATCCATTCCAATAAGCAACCCGTGACATCATCAGACCCTTCTTTAATTTCAGATTGACATAACCACATTTCCCATTCCCTCCAAACTGATACATAGGACGACCAAGTACCTGGAGCCAAAGATTTTTTAATTAATTCAGCCAATCCTCCGTCCCAAGCTTCCAAAGTTGGACAGGAAACATCGCTCCAGCTACATCCGCCTGAGGAGCCTACTCTCGAAAACGAGACCACTGTGAACGAGATAAAGAATCTGCTATCAAATTAAGCTTACCAGGGATATGTTTTGCCCTGACAAATACATTCATACTTAAACATTTCAGGACTGGTAATGATGATGCAGATAAAGAATTAATAGCAAAAACAACACCCATATTATCCGTATGGAACAATATGGATTTATTCATCAAATCAACTTCCCACACAAACAGAGCCACCAGAATCGGAAATAGTTCAAGGAAAACTAGGTTCCTTGTTAAACCCAAATTGACCCACTCTTGAGGCCACACCTCTGCACACCAATGCCCCTGAAAATAAGCCCCGAAACCAACACCCCCAGCTGCATCAGTTATCAAATCCAAATCAACATTAGAGATCCTAGCTTCCATAAATATTGCAACACCGTTAAAGTTTTTAAGGAATTCCAACCAAACTTTCAAATCATCCTTGTGGCCTTTTTTAATCCTTACAAAATGATGAGGCTTACTAACACCAGACGTAGCCAATGACAGTCTTCTAGAAAAAACTCTACCAATAGGAATGATTCTACAAGCAAAATTCAATTTTCCCAGCAAAGATTGCATTTTTCTCAAAGTCACCTTACGGACCGCCAAAAATTGCTGAATCATTTCTGACAAATGCACAATCTTTTCCACAGGTAGCCTACATTCCATACTTTCAGAGTCGATTGTAATACCCAAAAATTTAAGGGCCGTAACTGGACCCTCAGATTTTTCCATTGCAATAGGAACCCCAAAATCAGATGCCATTGAATAAAAACAATCCCTTAACTTCAAACAAACGTCCGAATCAGGGGACCAACAAAAAGAAAATCATCAAAATAATGAACTACTGACGAGACTCCAGACTTGAATTTAACGACCCATTCCAAAAAAGAACTAAAACACTCAAACAAAGAACAAGAAATAGAACAACCCATCGGGAGGCAGAGGTCGATGTAGAAAAAACCCTCAAAACAACAACCCAAAAGATAATGTGAAGAAGGATGAACTGGAAGTAACCGAAAAGCCGCCTCAATATCCACTTTAGCCATTAAAGCAAATTGACCAGCCTCTGTAACCAAATTAACTGCCATGTCAAATGATGTATAAGACACAGACGATAATTCATCCGGAATATCATCATTAACAGATCCACCTTTTGGAAAGGATAAGTGGTGAATTAGACGAAATTTACCAGGCTCTTTCTTAGGAACCACTCCTAAAGGAGAAATACGCAAATGGGGGATAGGAGAGATTTTAAAAGGACCTGCCATTCGACCCAAAGAAACCTCCTTCTCAAGCTTAATCCTGACAACCTCAGGCCATTCTCTAGCAGACTTAAGGTTACCCCTGTAATGAACAACACCCCCTGAAGATGGGATTCTGAAACCAAACTCAAAACCATGTAGCAATAACAAGGCCTTATCACCACAGCCCTTCTGTTTAGCGTAGAGTACGAGCCACAGCTCCATCCCGCTTAGCCTCACCGGAGTTAATCCCTTTTTCAGGAAGCTCCTGGGTTCCTCCCAATTTGTTCTTTTTGAAACACTTAATGGAAGGGTGGGATCCCCCACACCCTGAGCATTCGTGTCTGAATTTACAGGACGATCCCCATTTACAGAACTTTTCATTGAAAGCAAAACAGAAACCTTTTTTGACTGTTGCCGACGAACCGCTTTGAAGAGACCCGCCGGCACCCCCGCGAAAAGGCTGCGAAGACCTTAACGGGGTCATCACTTTTAACCATAGACCCATATCACGATCGTCCCATTTCATCTCAGGCTTAACCGACAAACGTTGTCTAAATTGTTCATCATAAAACCACCAAGCCATACCACCATATGTTCTCTGAGCAGCGGCAATTTCATCTAAATAGCAAAAGAGGGCCGCGCCTTGATCAGGGAACTTAACAGCAAATACACTAGCATAAATAACAAAAGCCTGGAACCAGTTAGTAAATGTTTTCGGTAATTTTCTGTAACGTCTTTTCCTTTCCTCCTCCTCCTTCTTGGCCGAATCCTTTTTTGAGTCTTCAGGTATCTCAAAAGACTGATCAAGAGGAAGGAGGGAAAATAATTCAATAAACTCTCTCTTGTATATCTTTTCCCTTAACTCGACCGTCAAATGCATACCCAAAGGCCCGATAGAACACAAACAAGACCTGGCCAAAGCCGTGTCAGCAATCTTCAGCTCGGGACCCCAGACGCTTTATTATCGACATTAGCCACCTTTTGCTGGGATAAACCGACCATTTGAGATTGGGGTACCGACCCTGCATCTTTTGTTCCCTCACCAACAATCCCTAATACCCCATTTTGGGGAGCCAATTCAGGGGGAACCCATGAATTGGCAACTCCCCCCGGGACTTTGGCTCCTTCTAATTTGGCTAACAAGTCCCTTAAACCCGCTACAACAGTTATAGATAAAGGATCAGCATGCACACCAACTGTATCAACCCCCACATTCAGATTCACCACCCCGGATCCCTCATTACCTGTACTCGGATCCTGAGTCGCTGTAGACTGAACCCCTTGAGATGCAGCCGTAACCTTCTCTATATTCTGGAAACCAGTAGTCCTGGGATCCGTATTAGCCATTAATTGCTGACCTTTTTCCACCTGCAAAAAAGAAACATGTGACAAACCCCCAGAAGGTGCCCAAATTCCAATGCCCCTACTAGCTGTAGACATACCCAACCTACTATCCACTAAAACACCCTTACCCTTCTTAGCAGATGGAACCTCAAACCCTTCTCCCTTTAAATCTCCATATCTCTTGCGTTGTCTACCTCTACCTTGTATTCTCCCAATCCCAGACCTGTTTGGACGTTGAACAGAGTTAACCGAGCTATGAAACGTATTATTAATACTCTGACCTATCATGCCCTGAAGACCAAAATTAAGATTGTTGGCCGTACTCACCCTTGTTTCTTCTCCCCTTGCATTAAAACGTTCCGCCCCCGGAACGCCGTCCTCAATATCCAGCCTGATATTTTCCGTCCAGGATTCCTGCAGACCATAAGCATCCCCACTTAGGCCGTCATTTCCCACCATTAAAAGACCCGGGGAATTCTCAGGCCGTGACCCAGTCTCATTCCCTTCTAAAAGAAAAACATCATTAGAGACAGGTAAATTTTTAATTACATCAACATTCCTATCCCTCAAATTTCTTAACTCACCCTTTAAAACCAAATCACTCGGGACCCTGACTGACGGTTTAAACTGGCGAATAGGGTTAACTACACTGGGAGAAGGTGGAATAAAATCCTCCTCAGAAGAATCTAAATATAGAGCTAATTCTACAACACCGTTATCAACCTCGGTGTCATGCTGATTCTCACTGACTTCAGGCCCTTCCACCCTCTCGTCTAACACTCGATAAGCCTGTTCCTCAATATTACTACAAGGTCTTAAAATCTGTGCCGTTTTTGAAACATTATGTAACTGTTCTGAAACCGCCTGAGGTAGTTCAGTCAGCCCCGACACATTCAAACCCTCACCTTTCTTTTTCACTAAAGCACTTCCTAAACTACCTATACTCACTTGCTCCTTACCCCCACACGGCAAACTACGGACTGGGGCTGGATTTTCTCCGACCGTTATTACCCCCTTCCGGATCCGAACGAACTGGGGGCCTCAAACGCCTCACAGGTCTCGATGAAACATCCACGATATCCTCCCTGGTTTCGATAACCGGGCTAAACAATGGACGTAACTTATCTTCGAGCCAGGTAGGGCCCATTTTGGCAGCTTCCAACTTAAGTTGGTCAAAAATTGCATCAAAATGCGCCATCACAAATTACCAATTAACAAGCACTTTCCAGAAAAGGTTTGATAAATAATCTGATGACAGATTCTCCCGCTCTTTCCTTAAATGCGTAACAGCGCGTGCTAAGCCCGCCCCCTTACAAGTACCAACCAATCACACCCAAGGCCTAATTCCTCCAACGGTCAAGTCCCCTTCCCGTTACTTCGAACTCCCAGGGGTTCCCCGTCAGTTTGATCCATATTTCTGGCCCATTATTTCTGTCAAAACACAAGAACATGACAAGTTTCTGTCCACATAAGGACCCAGAGGAGTGACTTCAAATGTTGTCAACTATGAGCAGCAGAAGCACAGGCTGAGATGTGGTAGAGAGAACTAACTTTTTAACATTTATTTTTTATAATGCTAACAACACCACATCCTCTGTAAAAAGATTACTGTTAAGCTTGTTTCTATTTTTTGTATCTTCACAATCTTTTGTGAAAACAGAACAGAAGTAATCATTGAGACAGACTGCAATTTGCTTATCTACTTCTATAATTCTATCATCAACTGTTTTCATTTTTACTATTCCTACCTTATTTTTTCTTCTTTCACTGATATATCTAAATAATGTTTTGTCCCCATGTTTTAGTGACTGTGCTATCTTCTCTTCTGCATGAGCTTTAACCTTCCTAATTTACTGCTTTGTCTTTTTTTGTTGGAGTCTCCATATTTTCATATCATCAGGTTCAGCACCCTGGATAGCGCTTGCTTATTGTTGGCTACAGTTAGCAAACCAATAAGCAAGCACTACCCAGGTTCTGAACCAAAAATGGTCCGGCTCAATGGTTTACATTCTTGCTTTTTAAATAAAGATAACAAGAGAATGAAGAAAAATGATAATAGGAGTAAATTAGAAAGTTGGTTAAAATTGCATACTTTATCTGAATCATTAAAGAAAACTTTTAGGTTAAGTATCCCTTTAACGTTTTTAAAACATTTTTTTCTACTGCTATTGTTGTTCTGTAGCTAAACTCCACCTACTATGTGCCATATTTGGAAGAGTCAATCAGGGATTTAGTCTACAGACAACAAGGCTAGCTTCTGTCATAATGTTAGTATAATGTGCATTGTTATGCAGTTATTATCTGATAAAGCCATTTAGGGAATGATATGTAGCAGAGATAGCCTTAAACAAGGTGCTTTTCCAGTTCTAAGAATTAGAAAATCTACAACTTTTATAGCAAAATAACATAAAAAAGGTGCAAAATAAATATGAAAGTAAATGTGTTTTACTGTGCATAACTAAACATTTTAAATACAAATCTCAAGGTGTTTGCTGTTCCTATAAATTGAGCAGAAAAAAACATTGTGTTATAGAACAGGCCCAAATAGAAAATCATAAGGCAGGAGTGCTGGTTATGTATAACTTAGCAGAATGATTCTGCATAATTAGTGACAAACAGCTACAAAGGACATATGAATAAAAGCACATGAAACACATTTTTTTTTTTTTTTTTTTTGAATAGTTTTTTTATTGAGGTTAAAATAATACATTGGCAACAGTCTCATCTACAGAATACATTGTACAACTTATATGGTATTGGCATGACATTACACGAAGGGCACCTCATTTTTTAAATCTTATAGGTTTTGCGAGTTCCTCAGACAAGCAGGTCCAGTCGTGGGACCAAAAGTAAAACAAAACACTTGAGGACATGGCAACATAGATAGTGTTAAAGATTGCAAATTCAACCTATGTGGGATAAATACAGATTGTAAAGTGTATACACAACATCAGAAATAGTAAAGCATAATAAAGGCATCAGGATGTCTCTGTATAAAACAACATTTATAAAAAACATGGAATATAACCTCTGTTGGTTGTTATTTTAGTCCTATAAACGTTAGTACTGAGCCTCCATTAGAACATAGGCAATCTCAAACCACTATCTTAAGTAAACTTCAGAAAACAGGAAATCACTGTAAAATCAATGATCCAGTATTGAACCCCCGTGAGCCATTCAACAATGGTGCAGGGGAATAAAAACTTAGTCCTGGCTCAACAGGTAGGGCAGAGAATACTAAACTCTGCCAAAAGGTGTGCAGAATGAAAGGGAGTCATCCCTAGCCGCACAGAAATGAGGGAGTAGAGGAGAGGGAGGGAGGGGAAGGGAAGGAGGGGAAAGGAGGGGGGAAGGGGAAAAGGAAGGGAGGGGGGAAGGAAGGTAGAATGGGAGGAGGGAGAGTGGGAAAGGGGAAGGGGGGAAGGGAAGGAGGGAGGGAGGGAGGAAGAGAGGTCGGGGAAGGGGAAGGGAAGGAAGGAGGGAAGGGAAGGTAAAGGGAGGGAAGGGGGAATGGAAGGGGAAGGGAAGGAGGAAAGGGAAAAGGGAAGGGGGGGGGAAAGGGGGGGGGGAAGGAGGGGAAAGGGAAAGGGAGGAGAAAAGGTGGGAAGGGAGGGGGGGAAGGGGGGGGGAGGGGGGAAGGGAAGGAAGGGAGGGGGGAAGGAGGAAGGGAGGGGGGAGGGGGGGGGAAGGAGAGGAAGGGGGGGGAGGGAAAGGGGAGGGAGGAGGGAAGGGAGGGAAGGGAGGGGGGAAGGGGGGGGGAAGGGAGGGGGGGAGGGGGGGAGGGAGGAAGGGAGGGCGGAGGAGAGGCCAAAAATAACAAATCTTACTATTATTAGCTCACATTTCTACTATAATGCCCAAAGATATTGATAGGACAACAAACATTAGTTTAAAAGGTCTCTAAAATAGATTCTATGTGAGGAACTCCCCCTCCTACTTTTAAGTTACATACATGGTCACCTAGATAAAGTCTAAGACAGCATTTCCAAACAGTTGCTCACATTGTTATAATGCATTAGGGTAAGAGCTGTTCCTAAAGAGCCCAAACTATGAGTAACCTCTTAGTGGTCAAAGAGTCATAACTTAGTGAATCAAGACTATTTAAGGGGACCACAGATATATACATGAATATTTAGACTCCTAGGGGAACCCATTCATGGATAAAATGAAAATTCAAAAATTACATACAGGATTAGTTGTGTACTAGCTGAGGGACATACTGTAAATACCCCTATCAGACTAGTTCAAGTCTTCATAGCGTATCGTTCTGTAAAGTTTGTACAATGATACTGGAGTACTGACAGGCAGACTCGAACAGTAAACAGCTGGTTACAGCGTGGCCATACAGTCTCATACTCTAGGCTTAACCAACACCCTGTTTGGGTCTTTCATCTGCAGGAGGGTAGCAGTAATTCAGGTCAAATCTCTGGGGCTGGGGCACACCGCAGGGAGACAGCCGAACATACTTATCAAATAGCAAGTCTAACGCAGATGTCGGATTCAAGGGATCAGCTGCGTGATCTAAGTTGTCGGCTCTCATAAGCGCTGCCACTCCGCTACTGTGTCCCTGCTTCACATGCCATAGAGACTCTGTCTCACCTCTGCCGCCAAGCAAGCTCGATCTCCCATGCTGCGTAACTACTGTAGGGGTCTTAGATGCGATCCTCTGTGACGCTCGCCTCATGCTAGCTACTTCCCTTGGCTCAGGGTCACATGCGGGTTGTGGTGGTTGTACAGAAGGGAGCAGCAGATCATACTGATGTATGGCTTTCTCTACTTCTTCTTCCGTGACTGACTCCCTCGTGGGAGACATTGCGTCACATGCTGAAGTAGCGATCCGTTGCGGTGCGACTAGTATCTTTTCGATCCTATTCAGGAAATTTCTTTCAAAGTGGTCGGTTAACAGCCGGAGGATTTCAGCCGGATTCTCCATACCCAGGGCAGATTTAACAGGCACAGTGCAGCTTAAAACTCGAGATATGGGATAAGGATGCGCCTCAAGGCCCCATTAAAGAGATGGCCACTATGCGATGTAGATTATCTCACCAACGGTTCATGAAGTCCAGTTATGTCATCTCTCCATAAACTTACTCCAAACAGAACTGAGCTACATGTGTATAGCTTTTCTTTAATAAAGATTTATTTTAAATGTACTTAAACACCATTTATATCATAAAAAATTCAGGAGCTCCTCACACACACGTCTAGTTTCTTCAGATGCTGGCTCCGCCCCCCTGAAACACATTTTTTAACTGATTCAGACCATATTTATCATTTTAAGAATATTCCAAATTTACTTTATATTTTCAAATTTACTTCATTGATATTCTTTATTGCTTTTTTTTTTTTAACACTGCTATACACTTTGAGCACTAGATGGCAGCAGTGTTTGTATAATTTACAAGTTAAAAGCACTGAAGCAAAACTCCTGCCATGTAGTTCTCCGGGCACGTGAACGCTCTAGAGCCTATCTTGGACTGCTCTTTGACAAGGGGTACCAAGAGAACAAGTCAATTTGATAACAGAAGTACACAGGAAACTTTCTTAAAGGGCTATTATATTTAAAAAAATGACATGTCCTAATCCTTTAGAGCCTGTGATTTTAAGACAATTGTCACTAGACTAGAGCACTGCTCAGGAGCTATAAAAAGCAGCCCTGGAAAACTTTTAGACCACAGTATAACACACATTCAGATCACTAATTTATATTCCCTGTGTAGTACTCAGTAGCATACAAACACAGAGATCACTATTTTATATACCCTATATAGAAACCAGTAACACACACAGATCACTATTTTATATGCCCTATATAGAAACCAGTAACACACACACAGATCACTATTTTATATACCCTAAACATAAACCAGCAACACACACACAGATCACTATTTTATATACCCTATACAGAAACCAGTAACACACACACAGAGATCACTATTTTATATACCCTATATAGAAACCAGTAACACACACAGATCACTATTTTATATGCCCTATATAGAAACCAGTAACACACACACAGATCACTATTTTATATACCCTAAACATAAACCAGCAACACACACACAGATCACTATTTTATATACCCTATACAGAAACCAGTAACACACACACAGATCACTATTTTATATACCCTATATAGAAACCAGTAACACACACACAGATCACTATTTTATATACCCTATATAGAAACCAGTAACACACACACAGATCACTATTTTATATACCCTATATAGAAACCAGTAACACACACAGATCACTATTTTATATACCCTATATAGAAACCAGTAACACACACACAGATCACTATTTTATATACCCTATATAGAAACCAGTAACACACACACAGATCACTAATTTATATACCCTATATAGAAACCAGTAACACACACACAGAGACCACTATTGTATATACCCTATATAGAAACCAGTAACACACACACAGATCACTATTTTATATACCCTATATAGAAACCAGTAACACACACACAGATCACTATTTTATATACCCTATATAGAAACCAGTAACACACACACAGATCACTAATTTATATACCCTATATAGAAACCAGTAACACACACACAGATCACTATTTTATATACCCTGTATAGAAACCAGTAACACACACACAGATCACTATTTTATATACCCTATATAGAAACCAGTAACACACACACAGATCACTATTTTATATACCCTATATAGAAACCAGTAACACACACACACAGATCATTATTTTATATACCCTATATCGAAACCAGTAACATACACACAGATCACTATTTTATATACCCTATATAGAATCCAGTAACACACACACAGATCACTATTTTATATACCCCATGCAGTTACCAGTAACACACACAGATCACTATTTTATATACCATGTGTAGTTACCAGTAACACACACAGATCACTATTTTATATACCCCATGTAGTTACCAGTAACAGACACAGATCACTATTTTACATACCCCAATGTATTTACCAGTAGCACACACAGATCACTATTTTATATACCATATGTAGTTACCAGTAACACACACAGATCCCTGTTTTATATACCACATGTAGTTACCAGTTAAACACACAGATCAATATTTTATAGTTACCAGTAAGACAAACAGATCACTATTTTATATACCCTTTGTAGTTACAAGTTACACAAAGAGATCACTATTTTATAGTTACCAGTAAGACACACAGTTCACTATATTATATACCCTTTGTAGTTATAAGTAACACACACATATCACTATTTTATATTTAACAGTGACACAAACAGATCACTATTGTATATACCTTTTGTAGTTACCAGTAACACACACTGATCACTATTTTATATATCCCAGTCTATCCTTCTGTATGTCTTATTGTATGCTCTATTATATAGCCTACTGTATGTCCTTCTGTATATCCTCCTGTATATCCTGCTGTATATCCTACTCTTACTGTATACCCTACTGTATGTGCTTCTGTATATCCTACTGTATATCCTGCTGTATATCCTACTCTTACTATATATCCTACTGTATGTCCTTCTGTATATCCTACTGTATAACCTACTGTATATCCTACTGTATGTCCTACTGTATCACCTACTGTATAACCTACTGTATATCCTACTGTATGTCCTACTGTATGTCCTACTGTATATCCTACTGTATGTCCTACTGGATAACCTACTGTATAACTTACTGTATATCATACTGTATAACCTACTGTATATCCTACTGTATAACCTACTGTATAACCTACTGTATATCCTACTGTATACCGTACTGTATGTCCTACTGTATATCCTACTGTATGTCCTACTGTATGTCCTACTGTATGTCCTACTGTATGTCCTACTGTATATTCTGCTGTATATCCTACTCTTACTGTATATCCTACTGTATGTCCTTCTGTATATCCTACTGTATATCCTGCTGTATATCCTACTCTTACTGTATATCCTACTGTATGTCCTTCTGTATATCCTACTGAATATCCTACTGTATATCCGACTGTATGTCCTACTGTATAACCTACTGTATAACCTACTGTATGTCCTACTGTATATCCTACTGTAAGTCCTATAGTGCATCCTACTGTATAACCTACTGTAAGTCCTACGGTATATCCTACTGTATACCCTACTGTATATCCTACTGCATGTCCTACTGTATGTCCTACTGTATATCCTACTGTATAACCTACTGTATGTCCTACTATATATCCTACTGTATATCCTACTGTATAACCTACTGTATATCCTACTGTATATCCCACTGTATGTGCTACTATATATTATACTGTACATCCTACTGTATATCCTACTGTATAACCTACTGTATATCCTACTGTATATCCTACTGTATAACCTACTGTATGTCCAACTGTATATCCTACTGTATATCCTACTGTATAACTTACTGTATAACCGACTGTATATCCTACTGTATGTCATACTGTATATCCTACTGTATATCCAACTGTATGTCCTACTGTATATCCTACTGTATATCCTACTGTATGTCCTACTGTATAACCTACTGTATAACCTACTGTATATCCTACTGTATGTCCTACTGTATAACCTACTGTATATCCTACTGTATATCCTACTGTATAACCTACTGTATATCCTACAGTATATCCTACTGTATGTCTTACTGTATGCCCTACAGTATATCCTACTGTATATCCTATTTTATATCCTACTATATATCCTACTGTATGTCCTACTGTATAACCTACTGTATAACCTACTGTATATCCTACTGTATGTCCTACTGTATAACCTACTGTATATCCTACTGTATATCCTACTGTTTGTCCTACTGTATATCCTACTGTATATCCTACTGTATGTCCTACTGTATATCCTGCTGTATATCCAAATGTATGTCCTACTGTATATCCTACTGTATATCCTACTGTATGTCCTACTGTATAACCTACTGTATAACCTACTGTATAACCTACTGTATATCCTACTGTATATCCTACTGTATGTCCTACTGTATGCCCTACAGTATATCCTACTGTATATCCTATTGTATATCCTACTGTATATCCTACTGTATGTCCTACTGTTTGTCCTACTGTATATCCTATGGTATAGCCTACTGTATATCCTAATGCATAACCTACTGTATAACCTACTGTATATCCTACTGTATAACCTACTGTATATCCTACTGTATATCCTACTGTAAAACCTACTGTATAACCTACTGTATATCCTACTGTATATCCTATGGTATAACTTACTGTATATCCTACTGTATAGCCTACTGTATAACCTACTGTATATCCTACTGTATAACCTACTGTATATCCTACTGTATATCCTACTGCATGTCCTACTGTATGTCATACTGTATTTCCTACTGTATAACCTACTGTATATCTTACTGTATGTCCTACTGTATATCCTACTGTATAACCTACTGTAGATCCTACTGTAAATCCTACTGTAGATCCTACTTTAAATCCTACTGTATAACCTACTGTATATCCTACTGTATGTCCTACTTTATATACTACTGTATAACCTACAGTATATCGTACTGTATGTCCTACTTTATATACTACTGTATAACCTACTGTATAGCCTAATGTATATCCTACTGTATATCCTACTGTATATCCTACTGTTTATCCTACTGTATAACCTACTGTATAGCCTAATGTATATCCTACTGTATATCCTACTGTATAACCTACTGTATAACCTACTGTATATCCTACTGTATATCCTACTGTGTATCCTACTGTATAACCTACTGTATATCCTACTGTATAACCTACTGTATATCCTAATGTATATACTACTGTATAACCTACTGTATGTCCTACTGTATATCCTACTGTATAACCTGCTGTATATCCTACTGTAAATCCTACTGTATATCCTACTGTAAATCCTACTGTATAACCTACTGTATATCCTACTGTATAACCTACTGTATAACCTACTCTATATCCTACTGTATAACCTACTGTAGATCTTACTGTATATCCTACTGTATAACCTACTGTATATCCTACTGTATAACCTACTGTATAACCTACTGTGTATCCTACTGTATAACCTACTGTAGATCCTGCTGTATAACCTAATGTATATCCTACTGTATAACCTACTGTATATCCTACTGTACGTCCTACTGTATGCCCTTCTGTATATCCTAATGTATATCCTACTGTATATCCTACTGTATGCCCTTCTGTATATCCTAATGTATATCCTACTGTATAACCTACTGTATAACCTAATGTATATACTACTGTATAACCTACTGTATTTCCTACTGTATATCCTACTGTATATCCTACTGTATGCCCTTCTGTATATCCTAATGTATATCCTACTGTATAACCTAATGTATATACTACTGTATAACCTACTGTATGTCCTACTGTATATACTACTGTATGCCCTTCTGTATATCCTAATGTATATCCTACTGTATAACCTACTGTATATCCTACTGTAAATCCTACTGTATAACCTACTGTATATCCTACTGTATAACCTACTGTTTAACCTACTCTATATCCTACTGTATAACCTACTGTAGATCCTACTGTATATCCTACTGTATAATCTACTGTATATCCTACTGTATAACCTACTGTGTATCCTACTGTATAACCTACTGTAGATCCTGCTGTATAACCTAATGTATATCCTACTGTATAACCTACTGTATATCCTACTGTATGTCCTACTGTATGCCCTTCTGTATATCCTAATGTATATCCTACTGTATAACCTACTGTATATCCTACTGTATGCCCTTCTGTATATCCTAATGTATATCCTACTATATAACCTACTGTATAACCCAATCTATATACTACTGTATAACCTACTGTATGTCCTACTGTATATCCTACTGTATATCCTACTGTATGCCCTTCTGTATATCCTAATGTATATCCAACTGTATAACCTACTGTATATCCTACTGTATAACCTAATGTATGTCCTACAATAGTTTAAGAGACATGAAACATGACATGATTTTTTTCTTTCATAATTCTGATAGAACACACACATTTCTAATTCACTTCTGTTGTCTTGGTATCCTTTATTAAAAATGCAGCAAAGTACTACTGGAAAGTAGCTAAACATATCAGGTGAGACAATTATAAAAGGAATATGTGTTAAGCCACCAATCAGCATCAGCAGCAAGCTCACAGTAATGCATTGCTGCTCCTAAGGCTGCATAGGTATGCTTTTTAACAAAGGATAACAAGGGAACAAAGCAAATTAAATAATAGACGTAAATTGGAAAGTTGTTAAAACCACATGCTCTATCCAAATCACAAACATTTAAATTTGTGTTTACTGTCCCTTTAAACTACAAAAGCTAATCTGGGGCACACATTCAGTCTAGGTCTGGGGTCTGATTAATGTTCTTATTCTTTCCTTAGTAACACAAGCAGAATAATGCACCAGTTCTGGACTTTAATACAGGAATTGCTAGCGACTCTCATATAGATATACCAGAAGTTCTCTATACTGTGTTCAAAAAATAGGCCGGATCCTAAGCTTACGTCCCTTTAAGAGCCCCTGATTTACTGTCATCTGCTAAAGGCGAGAATACAGAAAACAGTCTCATTGTATTAATCAAATCAATTAATCTATTTCACACATTCCATAGCAACAGCATCACCTAGTGGTTTCACTCATATATTGCTTTTTTAAAAGATACAGATTTTGGCAGCAGATAAAAATGATGGACCTAACATTTCCTGTAAAGTATAAACACAATTCATAAACCTCTATCCCAGGCATTCTTGTCCCCCACAGAGTCTGTCTTTCCCATCTCTAATGGAAATTTATCCCATGAATCAACGACCCTTTCTTTGTGAAAAATACTTTTACTCAGCTGTTCAAAGTTCCTATCACATCGCCTCTCTCCCTTCTCTCCTCTATATATATTTAGGTAATTGAGACTTTCGTTGTAAGTTTTATTTTTCAGACCACTTAGCAATTTAGTAGCCTTTTATTTTTTAAATTCTGCAAATGCTCAATGGGCTAGAGTCACCAAGAATATTACAATTTTGTTTTAAATAGTACAAAATATCTATGTGCATTTTGTTGGAGTTCTGTATTCATTATAGAAAAGAATGCTGAATATGGCAGCGGGCAGCAGCATTCAGTTCTTTTTGGCGCTGAATTTTTAAGCGTAAGAGTGCAAATGTGCGAATCCAGATTTTTGTGTGGAGCACTTTTACACTAATAAATCAGGTGCCAAGATAAATCGAATGCCGCTGCACTCTGCCGAATTGTGAAAAATTACAAATGTTTACTTTGCTAAATTCACTAAGAATCTTACAGGTTGTTTTTTTTAAATAGTGCAAATGCTAGCTGGTCTAAATTTACTAAAAGAAGCAGGAAAGATACTGGATTACATAAACTCACCAAAGTTATATCTTATCTCAATTTGTTCAATCAATAAATGGACATAAAATTATTTTTACACACATAGGATAAATGAATCACTGCTTTGCAAAATATCTGCCTGCAAAATAACACCCAGATTACAAGTGGTGCGCTGTGAAAAGCAGTTTTGCAGGACTGCGCTAACATTAGCGCACAACTTGATATTACAAGCCAATGATAAATCTCTTTAACCAGAGATGGGTTAGTGCATCTGACATCGCCCTAACACAACCCATACTTTCAATGGCTATCACAACTGTGCTAAATAACACTATTATATCAGCGCAGCCTGAGACCTGAAGTAAAGACTACTTATATATACAGTATATGTGTCTAAATATGTGTGTATGTGTATACATGTGTATTTATGTCCATATATGTGTAAATATGTGTATATACAGTATGTATATACATGTGTATTTATGTGCTTATATGTGTAAATATGTGTATATATGTGTATGTGTATACATGTGTATTTATGTGCTTATATGTGTAAATATGTGTATATATGTGTATGTGTATACATGTGTATTTATGTCCATATATGTGTAAATATGTATATATATGTGTATACATGTGTATTTATGTGCTTATATGTGTAAATATATGTATATATGTGTATGTATATACATGTGTATTTATGTGCTTATATGTGTAAATATATGTATATATGTGTATGTGTATACATGTGTATTTATGTCCATATATGTGTAAATATGTATATATATGTGTATACATGTGTATTTATGTGCTTATATGTGTAAATATATGTATATATGTGTATGTGTATACATGTGTATTTATGTGCTTATATGTGTAAATATATGTATATATGTGTATGTATATACATGTGTATTTATGTGCTTATATGTGTAAATATATGTATATATGTGTATGTGTATACATGTGTATTTATGTGCTTATATGTGTAAATAGTA